>NC_031768.1:38054375-38254375 GCF_001522545.3 Parus major
AATAGAATAGAATAGAATAGAATAGAATAGAATAGAATAGAATAGAATAGAATAGAATAGAATAGAATAGAATAGAATAGAATAGAATAGATCAGACCATCCTCTAGCCAAGGAATTTGGTATTTAATGTAGTTCAGGATGTCACTTCAGTGGCTTTGCTTTAATATCAATGCAGACATTGATCTTCACCCCTTCGGTCCTTAGTGTGAAATGAGAGCACCTGTACTCACCAGAAGAATCTTAATTCTGTATTGCCTTACAGTCATGAATGCAAAGTGAGCATGGATATTATAGTGATTTTGGGTTTTTAACAGCCTTGGAACTCTCTTTGCTAAAGTGGAACTGACTGCTCGAAGGGAAAGGCAATGAAGATCCAAATCTCAGTAGTGCTGGGAAAAATGTTCTTGTCATCTTAGTCACACAGAGAAGCTAAAACTTTGCCTTTGTCTGTCAGTTCAGGTAGGCTTCATGACTCAGTTATTTTACCAGAATAGAAAAAGGAATGTGGGCTGATGTTTAACCATTTGCACAGGTAAAGAAAGTTACCATTAAAGAAGTATAACCAAGAAATTACATTGAAATGCTTTGTTACCTAAATAGAAAATTATTAATCTAGTTCTGGTTACAAACTATGTCCCTGTAACTATTGTGAAGACAATTACATAAAAACAGATTCACTATTGGGATTCAAACCCAAAAGCACTGATCATTTCTGACAGATTAGGATTATCGAACCGAGTTTTTTTGGTTTTCTGCATTTCAGCTTGAAACAGTAGTGAGTATTTTTCAACTGAAAACTGAAAAAAGAAAATATTTGAACTGTTGCATTGCTCTGAACTTTCCATTCTATACAAAATTAGAGGGTGTGCCTTTTTTACAATCTGAATTTTATCTAAAATGGTAAAAAAGCGGTAAATGTTGAAGTTTAACATTGTTAAAAGCCAATAGCTGGAATGTTCTATGTTCAGCTGGTTACTTTTGTTTACCTCATTAGCTGATCATGCTTTAATTATGTTAAGTCAATACACAGTTTGACAGACTGTGTTACATTATCGGCATTAAAAGCAGGTATCATAATGATGAAATATTACACATAATTATATGGTGAATTAAAATATGTTCCCTACACAAATGTAACAATGCAACAAGCAAGTAGCTGCTGCACCAAGCCTCACAGGACTGCAGCCAGAGGGTGGGGTATGGGACTGCTTTCAAGTCTGATGAACCTCCAGCTGAAACCCAACCATGAAACACAATTAGACTTGGGTCTATACCATGTACTCCCACACTTGACTCTGTTTTCAGTGGGAGGGAGTTTAGTTCCAAGCCTGGATGGAGCTGTTGTGTACCCTGGTAGTTGTCCCAGTGTGACAATTGGAGCTCCTGGATGCCAGGGAACATTATGTACGACAGCAATCTGTACCTCACATAGCTATAATGGCTCATGGGCATCAGAAAATTTCAGTTCATCTTTAAGGGCCTCTGACATTGACAGCCACTGACATTTTAATCAATATAAAAAAAATCAGCTGTATTGCCTCTTGAGAGCCTGGCCCTACTCTCTTGCACAGCCAAATTGTCTGTGACAACACATTCTGTAACTTCTAAGCACTGTGTATGCATTACACTAGATAAATTTTAACTAGCTACTGTTAAATTTGTCATTAGAGAAAATGAGTAACAGAGCTGTGAAATATGAAAGCTCTTCTAAAAGTGCAATTTTGGAGAATTAATTTACCTCTTAACAAAGAGTATTGAAATAATAATCAACATACCACAATTAAAGGCTGGCAATGCTGATAGGATTTGCAGAGCTATAAAAAAACAGAGTTAAACCCTTCCTTATTTATTGGATTACTTAATCCTTTGGCAGTTTGCTGTGCGCTAAAATTCATGAGTTTATTAAAAAGAATTGCAATTTTATGTATGTTGTGCATCCCAACAGAATTCAACTAGGTTTTGTCTTGTGACATACGTTAAAGGAGTATCAGAGGAGTTATTGTAAAGAAAAAATCAGTTTTATTTAGTTGTCAGGTACCTTGGTTCTCCACTGAGCACAGGGCTTACTGGACAGCATGTTTGAGAGTTCAGACATTCATGCTATGAAATGCTTCCAAATCCAACCTTAGCCCTAGCTGACTGTTCTTTTTTTATCATTTCCTTTTTATTTATGATTCACCACATTTATTAAAGATAAAAGTCTGCATTGCAGAAACAGTCTAAAGTATACCCCCTACATACAAACTGATCTCCAGATTACCAGCAAAATTGCTGCCTTTGTATACTTATGGGCTGACGTGATAACTGAAAATAACTTCCATTAGGACTATAAAAACTCCAGCTGATACCAAATGAATTTCATTTGATACCAGCAGAGAAAAATATTGGCTACTGAGATATTCTTTGTTCATGGTTATTTACAGTTAGCCATAATCTGTATACTATTCAGGAATCAGAAGTCCCCAGATGTTTTGCTTTACATCATGTGGTTAAAGGCAAGCTTTTCCCTGTCTGAATAACTAACATTCATATATTCATATGGAATTCTTCTCTCTTGCCCAGTATGGTTTCTGTATCTTTCATTCACTGTAAAAAATGGTTCTTGTAAAGGGGATATGGTAGCTTGACTGTCACCTATTTTGATTTTATTTTAGTACTGCAGAATTTCCTGGAAAGATTGCTCTTTAGGTTCATGGAAGGTGGAGGTAGCCAGTGTTACAGGCTATGGTGAAATCATGTTTTCATTGGTATCTTTCTAAACCACATTGCACATGCAGAACCGGGGTACTTTTGATAAAGACAAGACCTAGATGCCATGCAAATATCTAATATCGTTGCATCCCTAAGGAAATGATTATGTACATTACCTAATGAAGGGCAAGTCACAGAGGTTATGCTAGTGCATTTCAGTAGATCAGGAAAAAAAAGCATTACTTGATGGGTAACTAGAATGCTCTGGTGTTGTTGTATAGCTCCAATACTTTCTTCCAAAGCACAGGGAGGTGTTTTGGTTGCCATGAAAATACCACTGTGAAACAATGCTGTTTGATCCAGCTGCAGATTACTTTGCCTGCCTTTGCTGTGCAATTAGTGACTCAGGGTCAAAAAAAAAAATCAAACCCAAAAATATAAACCAAAGCCATAGTTAAAATTATTTGCTAGCTTTTACTTTATGAAAGAAGGTCATAAAAGAAGTTAGTGGATGGCTTTAATGTAAAGTTCTTGTAATTTAAAGATAGCTTTTTTTTGGGTAGCTCACTTATTTTTTCTTGGTTTCATCCTTCAATGCAAGTATAATTAATAACTTTATTTCCACAAAGACCATTTACATTGGGTTAATTTTTTCTAACTGTCTTATATTTCTGTAATTTTTTTATATGTATTTACATATTTTCCATTTTTATTTTTTAGTTTTGTTTTGTCTATCTAGAACTGGTAAACAGCAAGCTTTGAATGAAATCAAAATATTTAAATCTTCCTTATAATCAAAAAAGAATTTAAGACACTTTCAGACAGAAGCCTATCCCATGTAAAAGTAGGTAACTAAGATATGGGGGATATGGAGTCATCTGGAAAGTGTGATTTTGCTGCCTACAGCATGAGCCTAAATGATAAGTTCTTAACAGGCATCTAATTTTCCATTTATCTCCTGGTAGATGAGATAATTAATTAATAATAAATTAATTTAAAATTTAATCTTTCATATTTGCATTTGGATGCCTAGCTCTGAATGAGCTTGGTCTTGCATCCAGAGGCTGCTGAGGATATAACACACGAATGTTGTAGCATGGCTTTCCTCATCCATCACAGGTGCTTTCCTACCATGGAGGACAAGCATCTGTCTCTATTATGGGATGGAATACAGAGATCTTCAGCCCAGCCCTGGGTGAACTATCACTTCCATGTGGCAACCCAGCACCCATGTCACTGAGGTGGCACGAAGGAGGCCCAGTGATCCCTGCGCATCGCAGCGATGGGGTACAGAGCTTGCTCAGTTGAAGTCAGCTGAAGGATTTGTTTCCACACCAGGGTGAGCTGGGCAAAGATCCTCCTAGATGCTCAAATGCACTTCTGATTCTAAGCCAATTTTTGCTCCTGAAAACTTGGAAGTACAGGGTGCTACTACAAGTAAGGACAGTAGGATTATGTTCCCTGGTAGGCTTCACTAGCAAGTATGGAAGAGGAAATATCAATTATTAGAAAAGTCACTTTGTTGGAAAATTATACTGAAATATCAGCTGATTTCATACATTCATGCATTCATTATATGAGGAAAAAAATATGCTGAGATAAAACTGTAAACTCATACCACTACAATCAACATATTTAACATTTACAAACCTTGAGTATATCAGGTACAGAGTTTCCCATTTACTTTGTCTGAACTTTTTCTGAAGGAATTTTCATAAATTTTTCATCTGTCTCCTTCACTGACAGACTTTTCAAAACAGGGGGTTTTTGGTGGCTGTCACTATAAAGTCTTCTTAGCTGTTTAAATATTTGTGGTTTGGCTTTGTTTTGTAGTTACAGAATAATCTTTTCAGTATAAACTCCATGACCACCCAGAAATAACAGATGAATTGCTTCTACCAAACTCAGAAAAATAAAGAATTTCTACAATTTCTTTACTCTTAGAAATACTGCTAGGATATTTATTTCTCCAGGCTTCTGACTTAGATTTACCAGGGCAAATAATGGCTCTTGGTCTTTCTGCTGAAACATCTTCTGTATGTGGTTTTATCCTTCAAAAGGAATTGAAGTTTTTCTGTTCCCTGATAAAAACTAAACAAAATAAAAGAAGACTAAAACACTGGAACAAATGAAATCAGGCAGCTTGAATATTCACAGGGTTTTTAGGTTTGTTTCAGCTGTTGCAATTTAAGAAACGAGATTTTCTTTTGGTCAGTGAGCAACTCGTAGTCTGCTGCCTCATAAAGCTCTACTTACTACAGATCAACTATAATGCATTTCTAATCATGACAACTTAAAACCTTGCAACTTGTCATTAATTTTGCTACCACAGAGTTCAAGGAACTGGAGCCAAGAAGTGCTTCCTTTTAGAGATTTGTTATAGAAAACTGTGATAGTGAAAAAAGAATTAATATAGCACTGTAGTTCTTCATTTCAGTACTGGTGCTCTTTATTTCTGTAGTATAGGACCACTGTAGCTCTTCATTTCAGCACTGTTGAAACAAAGAACCAGATTTGAAAACAGTGTTATGAAATCCAAAGAGTAGAACAGGACAGAGCTGCCTTAGCTTTAAAGATAAAGTGAGGAAGTTTAAATTTATTGATCTACTTCAGCACTGAAAGGGGATCTTGTAAAGAAGTAGATGAGGCCTAAGTCATAAACGGGGACATATAACCTTTGGGTTATATACCTAGATGCAAATATGTGATGACTTTCATGATCACAAAAGTGGAATGAGATTCTTCCCTGACACATATTTTCTCCAGAATCTGTCAATGTTTGTGCTGCTAAATCCTCTGTACTGAGCCACTCAATGACCTTCAAAATGCCTGGTACCAAGGTCCATTCAGCTGACAACTGGCCAGTTTTCCAAGATAATGACAATGGAGAAGTAGAGATGCACATTGTCTGTTAGGCAGCTTAAGCTATATTTACTGTTGACTGAGTGTTTTGTTTCTATGGAAAAGAGAGAATAGGAGTCCTTTAAACTCTGATCAGATTGACAGATTGGAAACATAATGCTGAAAGATTGCTTACCCTGCAGCTATGCCTGTATTTTTGGAATGAGGTTATACACCAAAAAGTGACTGAATAAATGGCCCGATTTTTATTTTATTATTTATTTGGATTTATGAGTATATAAAAAGTGGGTAAACTGTGTTTTGACATTTTAAAACCCCCACAAATCAAAGTACAAAGCGAAAATGAGCAGCAAGTACCATTATGTACCAGAGAGTGGTAAGAAGGCAATCATCATAAAAGATCACAGTGTATGTTATTTTCTGGCTTTCCCAGCCTGAATCACTCCTGAAACGAAGGGAAAATCATCAGTTCTGTGGGACACTATGAATGTAAGACTCGTTTCTTATGGACTTATAGACTTCTTATAGACAACACTCAGTTGTTCCCCTTTCCTGCCTTTTCTGAGAGCAGCTCTAGCATTGCTTCCCCCATTTCTCTGACAATACAGAAAGAGGTAATGTTGATTTTGATCACAGTTTAAATTCTGTTCAGATCCTGCCTCCTCCTAACTTGTGCAGCAAGATAAACATTCCTAAGCATAGCAGGTGATACTAGGAATTAATTAATCATTCTGTCATGCCCCAGGGGACAAGTTCACAAGCTTTCTTTGGTTCTGCAGTGCTAACAGTATAATACACTCTTGGATAACACAAAAAAGGAAGTAGGTACAAACAGCTGAAAAAAATTTCATTTTCTACCATCACCACTCTCCAGAGGATTATCTTCTCTACCACAAAAACTAATCAACACTCAACTACACAGGTCTCTAAGAGAGAATTCAAATTGACCAGAATTTTGTGGGCTACCAATTTGAGTTCTGGGAAGCTTTCATTTACCAGAAAAAAAAAAAAAAAGAGCAATCTCAATCTTGTACAGGGTAGCATCTCCTTTCTTGGTCCTTCCTCAATCCAGATTTTTTTGTACAAACACAGGGTATTTCTGTGATGATTAGGAGAGATGTCATTCACAAAAGAAATCTTTTGGCATCTGAAAACTGTTGTTTTATGAATACCTAGGGACCATTTTCACACAAATTAATCATCCTGGTAACTGGCAAACATATTTGAGCTCAAGAGACCAAGGAATGATTCAGATCAATAGACATCCAGGGCTACCAATGTCAGTTCCTCAAGTGGCCAGCAAAGAAAAGGAGTTCTGATGCCTGTTGGACATTTGAAGTTGTCACTTCATGTACATTTGTCATCATTTCTCTCTGCTGCCCACTTCAGCAGGTGCTAAGGCCTCCCAGTCATGGGGGATGTGTATCTCTCCTCCATCTCTTGTACTTTCTGTAAAAGCAATGACCAGTAGTGCAGATCATTATTTAACTCTAATTGCCTGCTGATTACATATCTAGACTAGGATAACCATCTAACAGAAAGGAACACACACTTTCAATGGCCAGGTCCTTTCACTTATCCCAGGCATTTTAACTACCTGTCTTACCTGAGATGAACCCTGGAACCATCCACCTCAATCTCCCTCTTAACTATTAAGTGAGACATCTGGTTTAGTCTACACCTTATCCTTGGACACATAAGGAGATTTTAGCATTAGACCCCAGCTCTTTTAAATTAACAGCAATTCTAACCAACAAATTTATTTACTCAGACATTTGGTAGATATATTTGTTTTCATGCCAAGATTAAATTGCTATACTGTCAATGCACTGGAACAGTTTTCTAATATTTTCTTCCAAGAGACCTCTTGTTTTAATCTATTTAATTATTGATTGATGGATATTTCAAGGGGCCACTGAAGTCAATGAAAAGTCAAATGAGCCTCAAGTCTTGCCCAACTATGTCTTACACTGTTCACATCACTAAAACTTCAGTCATACTGATAGTTTCACTTTTATATTATCCTGTTTCAAGTGCTAGTAAATCCAGATTATATTATTTAGCTGGTCAAAAAGATACTTTTGTTTACTCTTTGTTCTGGGACACTGACCTTTAGGGTGAGTTCTATAAAATAGCAGCTTCTGCAATATATGTATTACTTTAAGCTGGTCCATTTTTCAGTGTAAGAAAGAGAAATATGAAGAAATACCCACATAATAAGTAATACTACCTGCATATAGGATATGTGTGTATTTGAATGTGAAAACTCCAGAACTATTTATTGGACTTTGAAAATACACTTACTTAACTCTTACCTTACCTACTCTTACCTTACTCTTTACCTAATTTAGCAATTTAAATAAAATAATAGCTATTTAAATAGATAATTTATTAATTTATTTAATAAAATTGGCTATTTAAATAGCTAATTTAGCTATTTTAATAAAATAAATGTATTTATTTGTACTACTTTATTTATTGTACTATTTGTACTACTTTTGCATATGCCACAAAATCTGTTCTGACTCAGGATTCAACAGCAGTTCCTCAGCATGGTTGTCCCATGGAGATCAGCAGAATCCCACTGTATTTGTTGAAGTGTATAAGACAAATAGGGTGATTTTTTCTAAAACTTCTATTATCACTGTTTTAAATTTCATATACCACAGGTATCTATTTGGCTTCATTGACATGCTGCGTTCACTTTTCTGGTTGTCTAGAGCTGCCTTTTAAATAAAACTCTTAATCTCTTTTTTTTACATCTACCACTATGAGCCATAAGGGTTCTGCTCTTCAGTGTTCCTTGAAGTACAACCAATCTTTGCCATCTTTCACATCCTACTTGCTCATCCCATTCCCATCACCTGTTTTTGCCCTTTCTAAGCTACTCTCTTTGCCCAGGGCTCAGTGTCCTCCTGAAAAAGGAAGGCAGTCTGGTAATATGACTGTAGTGTTTAAACATAAGTGTCCAGTTAAAACTATACTGATCTCATCACCTCTCCCTATCACTTCCTCTACATTTAGGCTATTTTCACCTTTATACAAAAACCTGAATCCATATGGAATAATATGGTCTCTGCATTTTACTTGGATGGTCCTTGACTTCAGTCCCACAGCAGCTGCTGAACTCACACAGGCAGGCAACACAACAGTGATTGTGGATGCAATAGAGAGAAGGAACACGATTTTCCACAGTCTGCTTGGTTTGGGTGCCTGACTTAAGTATGGCTCAGAAGTAGCTGAAGTTCTTGATGTCCAGTGAGAGGGGATGGTCTTTCTACCCAACATAGCTGCCAGAATGCTTGGAAAGTACCTTTCATGCATTTCTCATGCAAGGAAATAAAGTACTTGAAATCCATTTCTGGTAAATATTTAATGCTTCCATTGAGAGCACAAGAAAACAAAAGGAATATTGAGCTTCTCTCTCAGGTCACAGATGTGTCCTCATGTGCCCCTCCTAAGAAAAAACAGCCCTAGTGCTGCCCTGGGATGATCTGAGATATAGTTTGCCATTTTCAAGACAGAAATACAGGAGACCTAGAGTTATATATGGAACCAGGGCAATGTCAGCAGTAAGTTGTCTCCTCACCAGATTCTTGCCAGTCCCCGTGGTGGCTGGAGAGGAGCATCCCCTCAGGTGAGCTTGCCTCATTCCTTTTGAGTTTCTCCCTCTCTGAATGAGTGCTGCAGTTGCCAGACCTCTGCATTCAAGGCGAGAGATGTTATGATGCAGGTCAAGCCTGAATGTACCTAGCTTTTTGTCATTCTCTAGGAATCTAAGTACCCACTACATGGTTTTAGGAGGAAAAAGTAGGTACCCATCTGCCAAGAAACACTCATTTCAGGGAGACTGTTCACAGACAATTAAACATCAGAGGAGCTTTCAAATTAAGTAGAGAGATATCTAGAGAGGTGAGGTACATAAAAAAGTATCAAGCAATCCTGCAAAGGGAAGAGACCAGGTTTCAGTCTCACCCCAGGATAGGTTTTAATAACTGCTAGTGTGTATTGTTTCTTCCAAGGTCAGAAATGCCTGTTCAGTTGTATTCATGCCTGCCTTTCACATCAAACATGAACATATCTGCATATCATTTTCAAATGCAGGGCAGGTCCTGATCCCTTGACTACTTGATGATTGCTGTGAATTCTGTGAAACATAGTGAACTCGGGGAGTGGCAGAGAAATAGGCCCTTTGGAGGAAGAGGATTATGTTGCTAACGGGCAAACCCCATCATTTTCCTTAAAAAAAAAGTACATATTTGCAGCACATTACAAATATTTCCTTAAGCCTAGCATACTAATGTGAAAAAACCCTCTTAAATAGCTGGGGAAAAAAATGTGTTTACTTTGCAGTGTCAGGACATTAAACTACAAAATGCCTCAACTTATTTAAATCTATGTACAGCAACATAAAGTGTACTTAACCCCAGATGTTGCAGAAATATGATCTGCAAACTAGTAACAGCATTTTTAGAGATTGGATATCACAGCAAACAAACTTACTCCCTTACACGAGTTCCCTTTCTGTTTGTATGACAGCTGCTTTTGTTTCTAGCTTGGAAAAAGGCTAAACAGAAAATATTTGATTAGAGAAAATGAACTCCCATTAGCACTGTGAGATACAGAACAGAGCAACACTCTGGCTTTGCTACAGCACAATGCCAATTGAAGCCACAATGGAATTAAGTTTTCCATACAGAGAGAAACGTGCATGTTTTGTTCACTGTCCTATGCCACAGATTCACATGGGGAGAGGAGGCACCTCTCACCATGTGGAAACTGTTAAAAGGATGTGAAAACAAATGCTTTTAATTGAAATTGTCATTGCTGAGCCAGACTGCTATCTGGGGTATCTTGCTGAAAAGTGACAGCAACAGCAGGGTAACAATGTAAGAGATTGTAAAACCAGTTTCCATTATGCACTAATTCAGGGACCACATATGGGATGCTATCACATTGTTTATTTTAAGGCATAACACTAAGGGTGGAAAGCCTCTTGTTGGTGCGAGGCTGAGAGCTGGGGAGTAAGCACAATCCAGGTCGGGGACCAGATATTTGTGCTCCTCTGCTGGTGACCTGCTGTGTAGCCTTGTGCCACTGATGTCATCCTCCCTGCCTATGTCTCCTCTCAAGCTCTGTGATTATTCTGTCTCTTGACATCACCATTTCCCTGGGGATGGAGGTAATCTTTTGTAGTGCATGCTAAAGTACCAATGCAATATCATTGTGAATGACAACAAGTAATAATTGTCTGTGGAAAGTCTCACTTCCCTCCAGTCCAGCTCTCCAAATTCATAGCAGGACAGTCTGACAGAGACTTGTCAATCCTGGAAGAGTTCTTCCTAAAGAATAATATTTCTTTAATTTGTATTCAAAAAACTATTTTAAATATTTGCTCCTTTTTACTCTCTGAAGTCTTGAAAGTTTGACTATGTGAGTTTTGTTCACTCAGGCCTGGGCACTGTGGATGTGTGTTGCTGCTGAGCACACATCAGCAAAGAGCCCAGGCACAGGGTCAAGCTGTCTTCTTCAGCTCATCCAGAGAAGATCAAAGCTGTGACACATCAACCCTACCTCTCCTTCTCACCAGAATATTTATAGCCAAACCATGTTTTAAGGATGTGTATCTAAAGCTGATATCTGGATGTCAGGCACAAAGCTGAGAGCTGATGTGTGTGATGGCTCTCCAGCACTTCTCTTTCAGCTCCTGCTTCAGGCTTGAAACCCAATGTCATCTAGTTTTCTTCTGGTTTTACACAAATTAACCCAGCAAAGCATGAATGGAGTTGGACCCCAGAATAAGAAGCATTTTGATTTTTTGCTTCTATAAATCATACAAAAAGATTTTATCTCTTTAAAGGAAATGGGGAAAGCAACTCTCGCTAAGCCAGACTGATCTTTCTGAAATTAGAAGACAAAGGTATTGCCAGTTCAGCCCAAATGGTCTCGGTGACGTGAATAAGCCTGATAATGCATTCAGGTAGGCCAAAACTATTTGCTTCTCCATCATTTTATAACATGAACAAACTACAAGCAAGCAATTTCTGCTTCAGAAAAAATGGAACCTAAACCAAAGAATTAGTGCAATTTTCTATTCCTATTCAGAGAATTATATAACACTCACTCTACCACTGAATTCATGAATAGCCTCACTTCTGCATGCTCTCACTTCCCTGGTTCTTGAAACATAAAGACCTTCTTGAGAGCATCCTTTGGATTCTTGGTTTAAACACTACATGAGCTAATCAGGTTTGTGTATATGTGTAATGCAATGTGCCTGTGAAGTGCCTCCTCGCTGTGCATCTTTGATACAGACATGGGAATGCTTTGGGTATGTGGCAGTTTGCAGACTGTTCTGGAGTCATTCATTTATAGCAAGAATTTGACTGCTGTCTCTTCCTCCTGGGATAGGGAAGGCCAACCCCCAGGCTTCAATGGGGCTCAAAGCCCTACTCAAGGTGTGCACACTGGTCATGCACCATGCTGCAGGTAGCAACCAAAACTTGATCAGACACTGTCTCTCCTGTCCTTGTGCCTGCTTCCTACAGGAAGGGAAGCTTTGAAAATAGAAATAGTTACGTGCAGCTTTCCCCATGTGAGTGACTGGGGAAGCTGACCATGGGGCAGCACACTTTTGCACTTCTGTTTAAACATATCCTGAGTCTCTTCATCATTATCCCCCTTCTAAGGGAGTAGTCTTCTTCCCCCAAGTAGTCTCTTCTATCTTTGTCCCTCAAGTCACATTTTAAGCACATATTTCCTTGCCTCCTGAGTATACTCCCAATTTTAATTCAAAAACCATCTCCCTTTGACACAGATTTGTGTCTTCACACTTTTGTAATGGAAAATTATGAGCAGAAATAAATAATCATGAGTCTCTGGTACCAGAAAGAATTTTTCCCCTAAAGGAAGGGATCCTCAGCGATTTCAGTTGTCTGCATAATTAATTTTTTTTATGTCCCTCATTTGAAGTCTCTGTCACACTTTCCAAATCCACACCAGGGCACTGCAGCTATTGCTGTAGGGCACAAGCCATTTATATACTCCAAGTCCCATTTTGGAAGCCTCAGTCCCACTGAGTAGATATTACACATTCAAGGAATCTCACTGATACCAAAATGAGTAACTGTGTGAGTGCAACTCACAGCATCAATGAACTACGTGACCTACTTGGTAAAATCAGTATTGCTTTGCAAATGCATTGCAAAGTAATGTAGAGACTGTGTATTGCAGAAGGAATGGGTTGAATCACCATCACCTTTACATCATAACTGGTTGAGGTGGGGAAGGAAGGGCTGTTTTGGTTTTTTTTTTCAATTGGTTCAAACAGTAAATATGTACTTACTGGGGAATAGTAAACAAGGATCTGAGTACGGGAAGATGTATTGAGTAATCCTAAGTGAGTGCTGAGTAGATGTGATCTTCAAATAGTTTATTTCATATTCTCCAGTTCAAATGTGTATTATTGTTAATATTAATCTCAGTGTAAAACTCAGCACCAGACATGAAATATTAAGCATGTTATGAAAATGGTAGGCTTTGTGAATGCTGTTAAAAAGTCAGTCAGATTCAGAATCACATCTAAAAACACCTTTCAGCTTTTCCCTCTGCTTCCACAAGTGTCTGTAGTATCTTATTATTCACATATTCACATTATGCCATTGCCTACTCTCTAACTGCAAATGCAGAATTCATAGCCTGATATTTTTTCATTACTTGCATCCACTTCAGAAATAGCTCAAATTGAACTCTATTTTCAATGACATAAATTACTTTGGTTTTGAGTTCATAACTATAAAGTGTGTTATTTTTGCCATGACTGTCGCATAATATCTCTCATCTTTTTCTAGAGCCTCTGTTCTACATAAAGCATGAATAAATTTGATTTGGTTTGTTTTGGCCTGACTTGACTTGTTTTGTATTGTTGTCTTCATTTTTTTTTTACATCAGAACATACATTGTGCATTTTGACCTGGGCAAGAGGTGTTTTTGCTGCCCTTCCTTTTAAACAAGCATTGCTAACCTAGAATCTCCCCCAAATTTAATTTTCATTTCCCTAAATCTGCTGCTATGCTATTGCTTCTTTTAGATTGACTTCTCTGAACACAGCTGCTATTTCTTATGCATTCTCCTCTACCAGAGCTTTGACTTATTTAAACAATGGAAAGAAAGCGCTGCCTCTACCTTTTTCCCCTTGAGAGGAGACTCTGCTCCATAATTATGAATAATTCCCTTAAGATAGTGATGTGATTGGGTTAGCAACTACAATATTTGAAGAAAGATAACCTGGGTTGATTTAAAAAAATAATAGCTCAGTAGATTTTAAGGTCATCGGAGCTGCTCTGATTATATGGGTCACATTCCTACAAAACAGTAGGTTAATTCCTATCTGAGTTAAACAGTATATTTTTTAAGCCAAATCCCTTTTGAATTAAAGATACATCCCTTGGTAAATCACTCCAATAATTAATTACCTTCGCTACTTAAAAGTGCAAATCCCCCTCAAAATGTCAAGCTTTGCCTGGCACTCCAAACACATACACAAGCTCTTGCTCCTTCCACAGGGTTAGCGATTCACTGGTGTCAGATACTCCCATCCCCTCTAGGGGTGTTAAAAGGCTGCTCTCAGCTCAGCTTTGAATCTTCTTTTTCAGGGTAAAGGGGCTGCTTCCACAAGACCCTTATATTTTCTATACTTGTAATCACAGATGTTTGCTCCTAAAATCCCTTTAAATTCCTAAAATTATCTTTTCTAAAATTCTCCAGTTTTCATCTTCTCTATTTCTATTTTTCTTTCCTTTTAAGCCTGGCATGGGGCACAGTATTCTGCAAACAATTCTGCTTCTGCTGTATGGGAAGGCAGGGGGGATACACACTTCCCCCACTCCTGCATGACATCCTGCTGTTTACACCTCCTTGGCTCACGTCTATGCTCTCAGCTAGCACATCACAGTGGGAGCTCATGTTCAGTTTGTTAGCCAATGAGACTGGCCATAAAAACTTAAAATGTATCTGCTTGTTGACAGAAGATTTTGAGACTAATTTTTCTGCCTTACTCCATGCTCCAATACACCCACATATGTAAAAGAGACATAAAATAAATTTCATCAGCTATGACTTGCTGCTGTAAAACCACTTGGGTATGACACCCTGTGTCCTCAGTGGGTGAGGGTTCCCAGTCCAGCCAAGAGCTGAGAAGAGGAGACAAATGCGGTGACAGGAACCAGAGCAGGAGGAACACAGCCATTTCTCAGGCAGGGCTCCAATGCTGCCATGCACATGTTTTTCTGTCATGAAGAGCAGCAGTGGCGGGGCATGGCACTGTCAGACACAAAGTACAGAGTGGCTCAGCAGTGTAGTGTAGTTCAAAACCTAAACATCATGGTGTTCAACAGACAGGTGTGAGAAGCAGGCTTTGCCATTTTGGATCCCCAGGTTTTTGCTGCCCAGAGTCAGACACTCCCACCAAAGGTTTTCACCAATTCATGAACAGATCTACCACTATGCCTTTGGACCTCTTCAAAGTCTCCATTGTCCAAAATGCAAAACTCCTCCATCTCCATTCATCAGGTGCACACAATCCTTCTGAAATGTGGTTACAGGTATTTGGACTGGATACACAAAGAGCTGGGCAGCAAACTCCTTAGACTGACCAAGCACCTGGCCTCTACAGGTGACTCCACACTGGGCTGGAACACCCAACCTTCCCTCCACAGCTGTCCCTTTGTGCTACATTATTGGTCAGACTTAAGAGCTATAGAGTTAGTACGTCCTCTTGTCACAATTTCAGTTCCATACTTCATACTCTACTTTGGTCTCCTGTAGCAGGCTGTCCTCTGACAGAGATGCTGCTCCCAGGCTCAACTCCCTGCTCTGCTATCACTTTCTCCCATTCCTATTTTCTTTAATTTAGCTGAGCTGACATTTTTATCCCGACATGTTCACTTCAAAGCTGACCGACTGTTTATTCTTTGCTACCCTCACTTTTCATCTGCTTTCTTTATGTCTCTATATATCTTTGAGAATAAATATTTTCATCTTCAGTATGAGTGCCTAATTCCAGCATGGAAAAATTCCAGAATGAAAACAACCGATTGTTGGTTCATGTCAAGTTAGCCACACTGCACTGATTTAGTTTGCACACATTGTGCAAGCTTTAAAAAAACTCGTTACATATGTTATAAGACATGGACTTTTTCATTGGCTATAAGACATGGACTTTTCCATTGCCACACTCTGGAAGGCATGAGATGGAAAGTCAACTTTCAGAGGAAGCTGAGAACAAATATCAGTCCAGTAGAGTTTCAGATGAAATTCCCTTGCTTTTATTCTTCTCTTGAAATTCTTGTTAGAATTTGCTTTCTCTTTTGTGTGTGTATTCATGTTTATAGTTTTGCATATTATCTATAAAAGAGATGTATTAAAAGAAAAAAAGTCAGAAAGAAGCAGGTAATTATTTTTGCCTCTAACAGCTAAATATCAATCTATGTGCCAGTTTGTCTTGTGAGTCAATATGGCCCTGACTCAGCAAAGTTCCCATCCACACACTTAACTGTAAGCTTGCAAATAGTCTCATTGACTTTACTTCACCATATGTTCAAGTGTGACTGATTTGAGACTTCTAACAGATGTACACAACCTTATTAAATATAAAACTGAGGAAAACAAGGTGCCTGGCTTCCTCAATAGTCTGAAAATCAGGCAGGAGCATTAGAAAGGTTAATCACAAACTTGAGGCTTAGAGGCGAGATCAACCAAAAAAAAACGTTGGCTTTTTCTTTTCAAGCATCCCTTCCCCTTCCTGACATTGACATTCTGAATAAATGCAAACCCAGATTCATACTGTTCTGTCTTGGTTTTGCAAAATCTGCATCAAGAGGGTTTGCAAAACCAAAGGTAAAGTCAGCATAGCCTGTCTGCTGCCATTTATCTAATGCTGAAAAAGGTGGCATAAATAAGATTGGCCTCTGCCACTTCAATGCCTTTGATCCCATCTCCTGCCTTTAGCTTTCATTCATAGCCTGACTCAAATCACCCCACACTTTTTACAACTATGTCTCCAAAGGTTTGGTTCCAGTAGAGGACTCAAGTCATTCACTTGTTCCTCTTTAGTCCCCTCTTGCATAAAAATATGTCATCTTGAGCTGAAACCACAACCAGCTCTGCTTCCTAAAGAAAAGCAAAATGTGAATGGATGGACACTGAACATGGAAAAGGACAGAAGAATGATGGTCTTTAGAGAACATGAGATAGCTTTTAAAAAGGCAGCTGAATTTTCTTGTTCTGTAGCTCTGAACCCTAAAATGTTTGGGCCTAAAATACTAAAGCAAAACCTAGAAAATCAGAGCATCAAGTTTTGTACTGCTTTATAACCCTGTTCATCTCATCTGACATGACACTTGTTGGGAAGCCAGCTTCGAGAGTAAAGGCCAGGGACTATTTCATCACTTCAAACTGGAACAATGGGATGTGTGACAGCAGCATTCGGGAAAATCTCTGATTTTGCAATTATTGTTCAAGGGTGGTCAAAATAAAGAGAATTGCATCTATCAGCAGCAGGTAATGGACACCTGTGAGACTTCCAACTACAACTTCATAAAGATTAAATGTGTTGTATGGCAGAGGGTGCAACGTAATTACTGAAAATATTTCCTGACAATTGAGAAAGCAGCAAGACCTGGAAATTGTTCTGTAACCAGAATGTGGAGAGCAACCAGCACAGGAAGAGGCACAGGACAGGCTGCTGAGCACCACCAGTGATCTCAGGAGAGATCCCCAGGGTACTGGTGATGCTTAGGCTGATGCAATGGATTGAGATCCTATTCAGCTGGGACACTCACATCCAGACAGCCCCAGAACATCATTTGCAAGGGTTAGAAAAATAGTTCTTTGCATCTCTCAGACTGTCGACCAGGGGTGTGATTTAGTTGCTTACACTTAGGTATCTGGAATAATTTTGAGATATCTTGTTTGTCACTGAGCAGACTTTCAAGTTGTAATAAATTGTGTGATGCACCTGGTACCTGCAGAGAATTATCTTGAATACTCTATGACATCTCAGACTGCACTAATCACCTACACATAGACAGCTACCATTCCCCTAGACCTCCACTGGCTATAGCAGGAGCCTGTACTCACAGCTCACAAGCAGAGATTTGAATTTGAGTTTCTTTATCATTGAGCTGAATCCCATTCCTGCTGACCCAGTAACCTTCATCGTGCCAAATACACACACACAATAAAAGGGCTAAAAGATAAATGCTCACTGACTTTTACTTACTTTTGAAAGGGCTCTTCAGAGTCAGCATACTAATTAAATTGCAGCTCCCCTCACTTTCTTTTTTTTCCTCTGTCCTCCTGTCCCTGTGCTCCATCAATTATTTCAACTTTTTTCCTTCTTCCTTTTCCACTTCTTTTATCCATTGTCCTCTGTACATAGAATGGCCATCCTCCTTCAGACCCTCTGTGCTGAATCATGACACAGTCTTTAGAAATTAGCGAGGCTGCTTAGCAATGCAGCCAGTCCAGGACTACTGGAGAGAGCATCTCCCACAGTGTGAGGTCCTTGTTTAGCCAGCTGGGTGGTACATCTGACATTGCACAGGCTGAGGAACACCTTTGATCTTAGTCCAGGTTAAGCACTGATCAAATACTCTTGTGAGAAACAAGGTGCCACACAAGAGGAAAAAAAAGTAGCAACTGAGGTTTTGAAGAATTATGGGATTCAAATATCTCTGCTCTTGGCACCTCCTGTCAGGTAACTTTAGGCATTTCCTGGTCCCTGTGCCAGTTCATTTTGATGTCATTTGGAGACACTGAACTTGGATATTTTCAAATGTCATGATACCATTTGTTGGGCAATCTCTGAGACAGGCATTTGAAGTACACATCACTGTAATTCTCTTCTGGGGTAACTAGACCTGTTGAGAAAGAAAATACACAGGAGCACTGAAATATGTGGGTAAGAAATCATATGAAAATTGTGAATAACTGATTCAGTTCTTCCAGGTAATCTGCTTTCACTGGATTTAAAGATGCTGAAGACTATGCATAGATTAAAAATCTGGACCATTTCCTGGAACTTGGGTACATGTCTCAGCAGCGTCCCAACTTCAGAAAGGTCAGGATCCTTTGGTACACCTCGGTTTCCACAGAAGGAAATTAATAGCTGTGCACTGGAAAGGAAATATGCACTCCAGACATCAGCAGCCATGCTAATGGGTGCAGTAATCCAGATTCAGACTGTCTCCCCAACCTTTGGATTTTTAATCCCTGAGATCAAAAGCTCCCACAGGCAGAGAGTGCACTGCTTTGTGTGCACAGTGCAGAGCAAGCTGTCAATGCTGAGTAAATAATACATAACAAGTTTTATAACCAGGACTTAAAGTGTCTATCAGTTCTCTCATGGCAGCTGCTTATTTGCTTACTGTGGGAACTGAGTGACATTTGAATGAGCGCATCCAGGCAGTGAGGCGGTCTGGGGAGCTCTGCCATCCCTCCTGCCAGCTCCTGGCTCTAGCACCTGATTCATGACAAATGGGTGACATTTGGTTCCAGCCTCAAGCAAACCACAACAGAGGCATAGATTTGACTCTTCAGAGGGATTTCTATGAGCATAAGAGGAGCCATTTTTCTAGGGCTTTAACAGTTCTTCAATAGTGAACACACCAAAAGTACTGCTGCACCATCATCCTTGGGGCAGCAATGTCCTTCTGCAACATTTGCCTGGCATTTGGAGGGGAGAAGTTCTCCTAAACCTGAATCCTGGAACTCAAAATAGGGGCAATATGTGCATTTTAAACCATTTCTCATTTGTAATTTGTGTTGACATTATACATGATATTTTCATTCAAAATGGAGAAATAGACAAGGTGAAATAGTTCACTCAGTTTTTCTGGTTTTTAAAGTTTAAAAAACATTCTTCATATTCCTGAAAAGATCTACTTACACCAACAAATCCTGTTTCCTGTTGCATCTTTAGATCATGTCACTTTATTTCTTTCTTCAGCTTTTTGTGCTCTACCTTGAATCTTCTCAGACCTCTTGCAGGCCTGTTACAGGGAAGCAGCTCCAGACCCTCATTCTTCCTCTGCTTAAAAACCTATTATTTTGAAGATGATATATAGTACTAGCCTTTTTGTATTTCTTAGTTCTGCTCTCTTCTTTGTCTTCTGTTTTACAGAATCTTGTTTCCCTGAGGTACTTGAAAGCAGCAATCAGTCTCTGTTTCACTTGGCTCAGCAAGCTCAAGTCTAGTTTGTTTTTATCTCATCTGCAGCCAAATAACTTCCAAACAAAAAATGTGCAAGCAGCTGCACCCCATTGGGAATTCGTAGTAGGAAGAGAAAACCACCTTTCTAGAAAAAGACTGTGCCACAGGATAACATTTTCACTTGCCACTCTGGGGTAAGGGTGTCAATCCCCTGAAAACATCATGAAAATGAGTTCTTGCAAGAATGCAGCATAGCCAGGGTGCAGATCCATACCATGCATTCCTCACTAGTTTTCCTATACTTTTCCTCTGTGACTCTATTTTAATTTTCACTCTTTCACCTGATTACTTATCTAGAAGTGTCCCCTGATTTTAGGGCAACTGTGGAGATGGCTCCATACATCAGTCAATATTCCCACAGACAAACTCATAATTTACACCAAGCCTGGTTTCTCTATCTGAAGCCCCAGGAGAAAAGTCCATCCCAATAGAATGGTTTATTTTGCATAGAGCTGTGAAATGAGCAAGATTTTCCTTTCCTGCTCTACATCTGCACAAAAATCACTGTAAGCCTCTGTAGGATTTAACATGTTAATAGACTAGCACAGAGTACTAGAGCTGTAAAATCAACTCTTCTGCTGCAGGTTTAACTTTCCATCTTTCAACATATACAAAGAATATATTTCTGGATTTAATGTTCGTCATGAGAACATGACAGCCAAAGCTTCCTTCTCTAAGAAAGATACAATTTTAGATACTTATTTTAGAATGCTCTTTTTTAAAGGGATATCACAGATATAATCAAATCATAGTAGGTTGTTAAAAATACATGTCACTCCAGACATGTCAACCCACACCATGTTTTCAACAATTCATGTTCTGAGTGGAAAGTTATCCTTGCCATGCCCAATATTATCTGCTATATCTGAATAGACTTCTTTTATATTCTTACCTTGCAGTCTTTAAGTTTGTGTTTCATTTCTCTTGCAATTAAATCCTTTTCTTGGGTTGGATTTTGCTCTTTTTTCTTCCCCAAGCAAGTACAGCACAACTGCTAGTGAGAAAAAAAAAAAAAAGTCCACTTACCCATAGGTGATAAAAATTCACAGTAAAGCCACAGATGTAGCAGAGTGAGAATTACTGTAGCAGCAGGAACAGAAGATAAAAGAGGATTACATATGATGAAATGTAGTAATTGACTAGAAGTCACTGAAAAATACCAGATGGATGTCACTATTCCACACAGCTCTAATTTGCCTGTAGACTTTATTGAGCTTCACTTGAGCTTTGCTTTTAGTGTTTTCCTGAGTGTAATTGGGGTTTATTGATACGCTATTATGGGCCAGTTTATATGTGACCATAAAAAAATACAGTGTGAGGCCCCAGTTTAACCAGAAACACAGTGATATTCTGCTTAGCTGAAGACAGTTGCATTAATGACTGCAATAAGATAAATTCCTGTTTTCTCCCTCAGACCTTTGCACAGAGTATGAACAGTAAATGCTTCACACTGCATTTAAATTGCAGAAGCATTTTCAGTGAGGGATTGCTGCATAAAAAGATCAGGCATGTAATTTCAGATACTGCCAAAAGAAGCTTATATGGGATTTTGATTCTGGTTTTGTGTATAAAGAAAACAAATCTACATACTATAATGACTTGCCAGAGCCGGTTTGGAACTCTGCTTAGTTATCAAGAATTTATTTTTCTATTTATTTTAGCACTGAGGGCAGGGGAGAAAGGAAATACTTTAGTTTTGCTCTTTTTTTATCTCCTTCCACCTGGCAAGGTTTGAAATAAAAAGAAGTGAGGGACCACTAGCTCTCTTCTGACTGAGTGGGAGAGTCCTGCTACTTTTCTGGTTTGGCTGGAGACATTGTGCCTCAGTGGCCAGGAATTTGATATTGGTTGGTACCTAACTCAAATCTTTCTGCCTTTCTGGCAAAGGATTAGAGCATCACATATGGGAAGAAAAGATACCTCACCTGAGTGATCCACTGTGAATGGATTTTCACAAGGGACTGAAGTACAGTGTTTTGGGTAGATGAAACCAACACCCACCTCTGCACCTGCCCTTCTGCCACCCTCCACTGCAAGGTGGATGCATCATTTTGCCTTATCTCTCCCCAAAAATCATTTGAACAAACACCTCAGCAAGGAATTTGTACAGGTCTCTTGCAGGGAAGCTGCTAAGCCAGAAGGGCGGTAGAAGAGACTCTGACATGGCACCTCTGAAATAGCAAAACATAGGGAGATCTCAGGCTCTGGTCACTGGCTGAGCCAGGAGCCAAGTCCAAGATCAGGTTGGAGAAGAAGCCCTGAAGATATCCTGCAAACATTTAGCACAGGGTAGGCAGCTTCAGGCACCTGCTGGCCATGGCCTGAGGAGTAGCACTGCAGCACCAGCTCTGCTGGACATTTAAGAAAGCCCTGTCATTGCTACAGGGGTCTGTCTCCTTCTCTCCATAAGTTCTTCCTCTAAATCAGCAGCACTTGTTTGCTCTCCCTTCCCGATGCACAGGCTTGCTCAAGCACTCTGACTCCACATGGCTTTCCTAAAAATGAGCAAAGGAGAGGTGCTTCCCACCCTCTGGTAACCTGCTTCGAATCCTTCTTCTCAAAGCTTTCCTTTAAACTATGCTCTGACTGTAAGGCACTACATTGGCCATTTTGCTCACACAGGAAAGAAAACACAATTGTTGCAGTTTAATTCTCATGTATTGATTTCCTTTTATCCTCATAAAGACTCTTTCCCTGTTTGAACCCTGGAAGACAAGCTGTGTGTGCTACCTGTTCAAAATCCCACTGCTTTTCCTTCCACCCCTGCCAGGGCACCTGTATTTCTGACAATTACCACTCTGGTTTCAGATTTTCTTCTTCTTTTCTACACCCAGGCAGCAGGGTGACCTTTAGATACACCCAAATCTTTGCTGATGGTTGATTAGACTACCCAGATATGCCCTTAAACACCCATCATGTCACTGACCAAATCAAGGTGCACCATAGGTGTGACCACTGACATCGAGTCACTAATTAAAATTTTTCACTAATTCTACAGTAGATGATGTGTGCTGTGTGATGTGTTTTATTTATATTTCAGGAAAAAAATGTATTTTTTTTTTACCTTTTAAAATACATTTAACTAGTGCTGGATTACAGCCAGTAAGTGTATGGTAATTAAGTACTTGCTTGTTTATAGGAATTAAATAGTGGGAGGCTATCACACATGCTTGCCCTTAAACCTATTTGAATAAATTATATTTATATAATACATAATAATGATACTGTACCAGGACACATGTAATTTTCATTTATGCAAATTGGTTCTCTATAGGAATAATGTGTTGTTCTAGCTGTGACATTGTCCAGACTGTGAATGTTGCCACTGGATGTTCTTCACTGTACAAATGCATCTTAGTATAGGGGCTTTGTTTCCATCACAGATATTTTAGTTGAGATCTGAAATGCCATTACATGAAATGCTAAAAAGTAGTTTACAACTCCATAATATCAAGTAATAATTTTCTTGATATTTGTAGCAAATCAAAAATAAATTTTGCTGAAAAAAATATATATTTTTACAAGTTCAGTTGACTAAAATTAAAAATGCTGTTTCTGTTTAAAGGCCTTACCCCATTTCTAGAGAAAAAATCCAGGGCAATTTCCTAAAAACAAAAAATCATTTGGAATACATTAAACCAAATATTTGTTTAAATGAATAAAGAAAACAAGCATTTGTATTATTCAGATTTTATTCTGTGATGTTTCTTAAGAAAATTCCTTGGTGACAGCGAAACAACCCTGTAAAGTTGTTTGATAGTGTAGGATATATTCCACAGCTTTAGGGGGGACACTCCATACAGGAAAGCTGTAGAATAAATTATGTTTATTCTCCACAATTTTCACATTCAACAAAGTGATGTCTCTTCTTAGACACACAAAACTATTTTCTTATTGTTTCTCTAACTTCAGTTTGCTGTCAAGAGGACACATACTGTCTGCATATTTGAGAAAAGACCATTTGCATTGCTGGTAGTAAATTAAAAGCTGTCACAAGAAGACATAATAGATAAAATGCATAGTTCAACACTTGAAGATGAAGCTGTAAACACCAGAAAGCTGTCACCTTGACATTTTTTTGCATTAATCTGAAAACCAATTTAAATATCTTTGACTGTTCACTTCAGTATATTGTCACTGCCTTTCTCTAGAAGAATACATTGAAAAAAACTTTTACTGTGAGAGCAGAAAAAATAATGTTCAACTAATTTGCAGCCCCAATGCAAATACCAAGTTCTACTCTGCAAAAACCCACAAGTAAAGAAGTAATTATAAGAAGCCAAGCATAATAGTAAGTCTTTGAAAGGGACAAAGATATGAACTGGAGCAACATCCATATGTCAGATGTATACTGTTTCATTACAGGGCTTGGGGGGAAAAAAGGTATCTTTAGTCCCTTTTCTTGATCCTACCATACAGATCAGCTCCTATGTACTCAAGCATAGCCCCACAATGTTTGATAAACCACAGAACAGGGTTTTGGCACCAGCATTAATTATTCTCCAATGACAGCCCCAGCTGCACCAGGTAGTTGCTCATTAGCATGCTGCCCTGCTGCCAAGGGAGGGATTAGATAAAAACAGACATCAGAGAAGAGATAAAAGGAGGTGAATGGAGGGAAAGGCCTTTTAACTGTCTCTCTCCTTCCTCTGAGGACCCCCCTCCCAAACTGCATTAAGTCAAGTGGCTGACATACAGGTTTCAGTGCAGGTAAAGATGCAGTACACCCATCTCAAGTGCAGCTATTTGGCACTTTTCACTTTGTCTTTGCCTTCCACAATGGTGACAAGAAGACAGATTATTTCAAGTGCCTCCACAGTTGTGGCAGACTGAATGTGCCTAGTTGCTAATAATAGAAATAATTGTTTTTCCAAGTTCTGTATTTTATTTGGAGCCAATTCTATCAAATCTAATAACATTACATGTTCAGAAAAGAATATAATTAGCTTTTTCTTGGCTTGAGTAAAATAAGCAAAATTGTTCTCTCATCGATCAAAAAGAAGTCAGTGAAAAGACAGCTGATTGTGATGCACACATGGTAACGTCTAATCAAATATTCCACTTTATGAGGGAGAGAAGGATCAGACATGAAGTTTATATCATAATCATATCAAATAAATGCATTCCTACAGTCTTGTCTGCAGTGCTGCAGTGGAATTGGGATGACAGATCCAGTATTTATGAAGTCTGACAGAGTAGCACAGCTCAAGGGGTTTTGATATATGCTGGCACAAATACGTCCTTTTAATTTTATTTTGTTGCTTGGATCAGAAGAAATTTATCACTCTGATTAGTACGTATTTATGTCAGCAAATTCATAATGCTATAAAGCATTTTTTTCCCAACATTTCTGTTTTCACAGCTTTGGAGATTTTCAGGGAAACAGGGAAAGCTAGAAGGATATTTGTATTTCATAGCAGACAATTTTCAACAAGAACAGTAGGCAAAACCAACTTGCTAGCTCATAACCACCATTTAAGCAGGTTTGTATCTCATTTAGGAAAGCTTAGAGACCTTTCTTTTGATCTGTAATCATAAATAGCTCGTTACATAGTAACATGCTTTTGCTTCTATGCTTCACTGTGGGGATAATAGACGGGCTGCTTCTTTATGTAACTCTCTCTAAGCAATTTTGGGTCTCTATGTAGAAAAAAATAGCTTCAGAGTACTCATTGCTAGCAGACATGTGCAGTCCCCATCCTGAACACAATCAGATCTTCTAGTAAGTATCAGCAAAATGATGCTGCTTGGGAGATATTTACAGTGATGTTGTCTAAAGGGTTTCATTCTTCTGATGTATAGTGTCACAAGCAACCTATCTGCAAAATACATTATTAGAGCATCAATTCTTATTATATACAGCAGATGTAGGAGTAATGGAGTAGTGACACTTCTTAGTTCAGGACATACTATTCCCCCTTGGTTTTAAATCAGCTGTTAACCATGCAGAGGCCCCTTATTTTTGCTCACTGAATTTTGGCCTGCCTTGTATTTCAGATCAGATTATTTTAGGGACCTGAGGGTCCAGGTCTACAGAAAGCTGAACACAAGTCAGCAGTGCCCTGGCAGCCAGGAGGGCCACCCATGTCCTAGGGGACATCAGGTAGAGCAGCACCAGTGGGATTGTCCTGCTCTGCTCTGGGGTGGCCTCACCTGGAATATTGTGTGCAGTTCTGGGTGCCACAATATCAAAAGGACATTAAACTGTTAGACAGTGTCCAGAGGAGGGCACAAAGATGGTGAAGGGCTTTGAGGGGAAACCATATGAAGAGCAGCTGAGATCACTTGGTCAGTTCAGCCTGGAGGAGACTGAGGAGAGACCTCATTGCAGTCTGCAACTTCCTTATGAAGGAAAATGGAGCCACAGGCACTGATTTCTTCTCTGGTGACCAGTGATAGGACCTGAAATGGCCTGAAGTTGTGTCTGGGGAGGTTTAGGTTGGATGTTAGAGAAAGGTTCCTCACCCAGAGGGTGTTTGGGCACTGGAACTGGCTCAAGATGCATTTGGAAATTGCCCTTGGGCACATGTTATTGTGGGATGACTTGGGAACTCTTCTGGCCCTGCACAGGGCCAGAAGTTGGCCTCAATGATCCTTATGGGTCCCTTCCAACTCAGCTTATTCTGTGATTTTGTGATACTTCTGCTATGAAACTTTCACTTGGACTGCAATTTGATTAACAGCTTCAATGACTAGAGATAAACTGATGAACAGATACACATTTTCTAATGTTGGCTGCAAAGTGGTCATTCACTCATGCAGGATAAATAATTCTATGAGCATCTGATGTGACAAAGCCTCAAATTTTTGCCATTTGTGTCGTCTGATATTACTTGTGTTTGCCAAATTACACAAGTACTTTCCATTAACGCCATAAATACATGCAATGTCTTCCCACAAAATACATTGGCAGTGATCCTTGGACTGACACATTCAGCAATGCCAAGTTGCCAGAGGGATCAGACAAAATCCAGGGGTGAATTTGCAAATGTTCATACTCCCATTTCTCATCCACCCAAATGCCCATTTTTATAAAACTGGTAAAAACATAATTACTTTTGAGACCTCTGCCTCTCTGTCAAAACTGGCTGAAAACAGCTACTGAGTTCAAGAGTTATTAAGAGTGAGGAGAGAGACCCACGGACAGAAGAAGGGATCATTCCAGGCTTGTTTCCATGGGAAATCAAGATACAAATGTTCAGGGGAAAAGTGTGAGTTAACACAGTCTACAGCCTGAGTGAGAAGAGCTGGGAATGAGCCAGCCTCTCTCCAATGGGGAAGGCTGTCAAGACTGCTAAGAAAAGAATGGCATAGGGGAGAATGGCATAGGGTCAGCCAGGAGAAGGAGAATTGCTGGAGTTCCCAAAACAGGATCAGGTATCTGCAGATGAACTCTGCTACGCTGTCCAGACTAATAAAACTCTTCACAGCAGTTGTTGGCAAAGCAGAGAGGGACACCAAAACCTTCTGGCTCAGCTCAGCTGCCAGCAGCAGAAGCCCTGGATATCAGCCATTCTCACTAACATGTTCTCCATCCCAAAAGGGGAATGGGAAAGGGCTCCAGTGCCATCCCCCCATCTTGCTCAGCCATTCCCAGGCACTTGGTAGCCTTTTCATTGATGTTTAAAATTACTTTTCCCTGTGTAGCTTTCCAGATACTCATCACAGGGCACAGATTCCTCCTCACAGGCAGGGCTTCTCTTCATGTACACTTTTAGCCTCCAAGAAAACCCAAGCTTGAAGCAAAGCTCTTCCCTGTCTTAGAGGTCTCAGCAGAGATCTCTCCTGGGTGGTGTCTCAGCGACCCAGCAAGATGAGAAATTATGCCAAAGCTTTCTTTTAGAGTAAACTCAGGATCTTTACTATTTTTGAGACTTCCAAGCTTCACACTGGGTTGAGTTCAGTCACAGACAGTTCACACAGCCCTAGCTTTTTTTTGAAAAGTAATGCTAGAAATATAGAAACCCCCTCTGATAGAGCTATTTTTATAGTAATTCTCCCAATGCTTCCAACTAAAAGATCAAATTTTCTATCTGATTTCCAGCTAAGCCTGTGGATCTTAGAATGCATGATCTGCTTGAGTTTATATTTGTAATGTCTTGATTTTTAATTTGATATTTTAAGGAAAGATTGTGAAAAATAAAAAAAACAAAAACAAACTCATTCCATGCCTGATTTCTTTTTAAAGTTAAAAACACTTGCATTAACAAAGAGAGTGGGGTATCTTTGCAGATTGATTCAACTTGAGTCTGCTATTTTTCTTCTAATTAAAGCCATTAATCCAAAAAGATTATTATGGACAGTAAATCTTTTCAATGTGAAATATGTTTCTTTGATAATGAATTGCCTGATACCTGAAAATCTATCCTTTGCTGTTTTGTTTTTCAGCTTGGCACAGCAGCCTGAATACTACATCCAATTTTTCTAATTAGTTGTCTGTACAGAATGCATTTTTCCCCAGTCTTTTAGAATTGCCTCTGTCAACTTTGGCCCTTCTGTCTGGATTTGAGCCTTTGACGAGGATGTGCATTGCCCTCTGCATTCATTACCCAGTGAGGGGAATTGCAGACAAGATAAGTCTGGACTGAAACCACATTTTTGAATCACATGTCACAGCAGCAAAGAGGAGTAAAGTGGGGGGAATGCAGTGCAGCCTGCCTGCAGGTTGTCAGTGTTTATGCATTCACTGTACTGATGGTACAACTTTGTGGCTGTCTGCTGTTGAGTATCCTTTCATCTTCATCTCTCCTGCCTAGTGACGTTTGCTAAGAGACTTAATCAGCTCTGTCCAGATGGATGCTAATGAAGGAGATATTATACAAAACACTATTATAAATTCTTATTCACATCTCATTTTCTTTTGTCTCACTCTATTTTTAGAGCTGATTTCTGGAGATGCAATTACAATCCTGATCTTTATCAAGCAGTAAACATCTGAAGGTGCTATTTCATGTCCACCCACTCTTATTTTTATCTGCCAGCAGCTAATGAATGAGTCCTGCACATGTTTTTCATGTGTCCCATAATAATATTGACCTTGTGTGACATTTAAATAATAAACAATATGAAAAACATGTTGTGTTTTTAGATATGCAATAAAGATGTCTTTTTATCTACATACTAGGGCAGACATTTTTACATGAGATTGTTTGTGCTCACACATGGGCAGCAGCAGCACATAAATATTCAGGACATCAACTGGAAAATATTTCAGGTTCCAATTTCAGGAGACGTTAGGAAGGAACAAGTGGCTCTGTGAGATGCTAATAAAGTCTGATTACTGTCAGACTCGAATATTGTAGCTGACTGATCTTGGTCCCTAAGAAGCTGCAAGCACCAGCGAGGTTATTGTCAAAATTGGGATATTTATAGTTCATCTCTCCTGTTTCATTTTTATGATGTCATTGAAAGACAATGTCACACCATCCAGGCCTGAAAAGGACTTCTCCAGTCGGCACACACTCTCACAATGTTCAAAGAAATGCAATGACCTTTGGAATGTTTATCCTTTTGCAAAACAACTGAAGCTGTCAATGATGTCCAGAAATAATTTACAGGGAAAAGAGGCAACAGGATGGGCTCACACATCAAGATTTGACAGCCTCACACAAAACTGTGAGCACCAGGCAAAGTGTAACTCATGAAGTCAGGCCACACTGTGGATACTTCCTAACAATGTGCTTGTGCTTCTGTACTAAACACAACTGTTTAAACTTTGGGTTTGCTTTTGGTTCAAAAGATGACATTTTATACAAAAGAACACTTGCTCTTCTCATGCTGGGATTTCTTTTCACTACAGATTTAGAAGTAGATATCTCCTGAGAAAGGCAAAAAACTTGCATTTTGTGATGCCCTAACTGCTGGGATCAGGAGGAAAGGAAGAGGGTTAAGTCCAATGACTGCTGTGCTCCTGTAACTAAGAAAAAAAAGACATGCTTGTTTTTGAGAAAAGTGACCTCTGAGGTTTTGAGGAAAGAGAAATGGGAGTACAGACAGTTCTGGTAGCAAAGACTGTGTTAAGATTTCCTGATTTTCCCCCCCACCCCTTTCCCCCCACCATTATTTGGTTGCTTAAAACTTTGCCTGATTCAAACTTCTTGGGCTGGCCTTTTTGAAACCCAGTACCAACTTCTGTTGACAGACCATCATGCCACAGGCAGTGCTCATTGTACCTATCTGTCTCAAGAGCCAGGTGGACAGAAAGGATGACACCACCTTAATTTCTTACTTTAGGAATCTGTGATGGAGTGTAGTGTCCCACATACTGGGAAAGAGCTTGGTATTATCATGGAAATTACCTCACTGGGGTCAAAGTGACATTTTGGCTTTCTGAAATCTGCCCCATATTTGGGCACATAATCAGTAGAGAAATCTTGTCTTGCCCTGATTGTTCCCTCCAAACAGGTTTATGCTCCCCTGAAGCAGCAAGAAGTACCTCCCTTTTTATTTTTGGGGTTACTATTTGTTAGCTACTGGCCCCATTGATTATTTTTATTTCCTCCCAACCCTTGTGCTCCACTGGGGGCTGAACAAGAACAGACAGTGGCCAAATCCCCTCCCTGGAAGAGCTTCCAGCTTGAGAAGTACAAGAAGGCAACCAGACTGACAGATTTCAGGCCAAGCAATGCTCTCTTGCAACCTTTAAATTATTCACAAACACTCTTTGTAAATTATTAAGTTCCTAGTTCTTAGATTTAGTTCTTTGAGTTTACAGGATTCATTTTCAAATGCTCACATCTGTAGCTGGCTGCTGTTGCCATCTCACTCAGAGGATGGCAATTCAGCTCTTCAGAGTTAAGCATCCTAGTTTTGAGTTCATTATAATTTTCTTTTGGCTTCTCTGCTCTTTATAAAGACAACTACCAAGGGCAGTCAAGGGAAAGAGAGGGCAAAGTATTTACATCAGCAATTAATCATGCCTCAGACCACTCAGATTCCTCCACTCATCCCAAAAGTCTGCTCAATCCTCTACTGTTAAATACCAATTAATTCAGTATCTCCAGTGCAAACAAAAAGAAAATCAAATCTGTTTTTTTTTCAGGCCAAACCTGTGCTGGAATATTCAGAATACAACATCCCAAGCTTGGTGTCTGCAGGCTGAAGGACAGAGACACCACTCTAAATTCCTGCAGGTGAGAGAAGTACAGACATGTTCGTGTCCCTTCTCCTCTTTCTCTCTATATTGATGTTAATCAGTAAACAGCAACATTTTAGTGTGCTGCCTATCCACACTGCTTAGTCAGTATTGTAATTCACCTGAAAGGTCACTGAGGATTATTGTCCCATTGGAAGACACCTAAAGATTCATGCCAGCATTAAAAATGTGGATGTCATGAGCCACATTATAATTCATTGAAATTATATTTTAGAATCTCTTTCTGCTGGGAAGGGAAGGGCAACAATGTCATCCTTCACAGCGATATTGTGAGGAAGAGATTACCTGCTGTCAGCTCCACACATCCCAGGTCTCCTTTTGAAGCATCCAATGCTGACAATAGAGAAAGGTACCACAGTGGGTTAGGTGGATTGCAAGTTTGACCTCAGTTGGCATTTCTGCTTTCCCAGAGGTGCTGAGTATCCACAGCATCCATGCAGGTACCTGGAATTTTCTCATGCTGGTCTTGGGGCACATGAAATCCAACAGATTTAAGCAGGGGAAGAGCTTTCTCTAGAAGTATCATGAATGAGATCCTGAAACCCGGCAAACTGCTGCTTCAGGCTTGGTAACGTAGCCTGTGTTTTAAGAATAAGCTAGCACTTCTTTCTGTCACTCTTGTTTGATGGGCTCTTTGCTTCTCCTAATTCTCTGTTGGTACTGGCTTTTCTTGGAATATTTATGTCCTCAGCCTTCTCGCTGTATGTTGAGAATTTACTCCCAGTGTACCTGAAACCTGACAAAGGCTTGCCTCTCTCTTTACCTCTTGATGTGTGATACTTTCCTTGGTGTCTGGCTTTGCCTCTTTATAGCTCTTCTTCCAGATGTTTGCTACATCCATGTCCTTTGTATTCCTTTCACACATGACATACAGTTCAACTTACTTCACCAACTGCGATTAGAGAGGTTTGGAAACCTGCTGTGACAGGTTATTAACCCAGCCCCAGAGCTGCCAAACTGAAACTTTGGTACCTGCTGTGGTACCTTTCTTATCTTTTCAGTGTATTAATGTCACAAACAAGTTTTTTTCCCATTTGCTTCAGACTCCTGAAAAATCCACCTATCTACCCTCAGTTGGATCCTGCAGCTGTGGCTGGCCTAAGAGAGACAGCAAGAGTTCATGCCCAAGCAGCATCAGCAATGCCAACTTTGATCTCAAAGAAGCTGCAAAGTAAAATGAAGAATACAGTAGAATTTTGGAGCAGTCAGAATTCCTTATTTCTGAGAATTCCTTCTCCACAATTTCTATATACTTTTTGTAAGTTGCTTCTTCCATGCACTTCCCCGGGGGTAGAAATCTTCATTCTGGAACACTAGAAACATTTCTCCTGTACCAGCAGAGGATCTGAATTTGCCTGTGACACATCCTAAGCAGATCCTGGGTGTGCTGAGTGAAGAGCTCTCCCTCCCTTGCTCATATTCCACTGGTTGTTGTCACTCTCTGATGGAGGATGCGGGCCTGATCAGGTATCCAGCTGCACCAATCTGTTCCCTGTTCAAGGAGGAGCTGAGCTAGCTGAGATCTAGCAGTTAATTTTCTTAAGATGTCTGGCATGTATTGTCTAGGATAAATTAGGGACCAAGAACACAAGGAGTGCAGTGTGTCCAAGGAGCCTCCACCTGGTAGGCAGGTGATGACAAGCGCTCTTCACCATCTGGGAATGACAAACCAAATCAAGTTACTTTGCTGAAACAAGATGTGTATCCCCAGCCTCAGCAGTGCCACAACAGGCAGAGGCAAATCTTTACAGCAAATTCACTTTCTCCTTATTTCAAGTCTTAAAATGCAGCTAAATAGTGCTAAATAGTGCTAGGCAGTTGCACAGGCTTGCAAGCAGGCTGCAGCTCTCCCACGTTTCCAATAAACTCAATTAGTCAATTAGCAGTCCCTCCCCAGGGCTGCTAGGAGGTTTTCTGGTCTGTTTGTACAAGAGTACAAGAGTAAACAGTCTGAAAATCAGAAAACAACATTGCCATGTTGGTCAAAAGCTGGTATCAACAAACTGATTGGCCCCAAGTAAACAAAGCCTTTTTAGGGCTTAATTAAATTTTATTTATCTTCTGTTGATCCTCATTTATTTTCCACATCCTTTCAGTTTTTAGATCTAGATGGACAAAGGTAGAAGTATGAAAAAAACAAACCAAAATTCAAAAAACACATTCATGACATTTCATATTTTCAGTCTCAGAAAGTAGCAGAAAAGAGGGGGGAGATTCTTCTGAAAATGCCTCGTTTCAGGCTTTCATGTACAGGCTTTTCAAATATGAATTAGTGCCCCTGTCGGACTATAATCTGAAATAAACGTGTTTTTTAATATACATTGTCAGAAGAGATGAGAAACAATCAGAAGTCTAGTGATTAGAGCAGGAAAATACATGGATTACTAAACCATCTCATATCCACTCATTTATGTTTGTGTCATGATCTTATTTTGCAAAATTCTCAGCCTGTCAGGTTCTACTGTAGTTGTTAAGCAGTGTAGCAACTGCTACAAGAGTGAAGTTGTTAGCTCTTCCCACTTCTGAAGCTATTTGACATAGGATTCTTTGACAGAGCTGCAAATCAATCTCACTCAGATGCTGAACTTCACCTTGTTCAGACACAGACCAGAAAGAGGAATGAATATACAGGAGAAATTTAAACTGAATTAGTCTTATTTTTTTTTCCACACAACATAGTTCAAATAGATTGTTTCTTTCTGCCTTCAGGTTACACAGGAAGTCATTGCCAGGCAGGGAGCTGCAGAGGCTGTGTGCTGGCTCACTGAAAAGCACCCAGCCCTTCTGAGACATCCTCTCCCTTCTGATAGGTAAGCAGTAGTATGCCCAAAATGAGAGTTTAAATTAATTTGCTGGTCTCTGCATCTCCAGACTGACCAGACAGGAAAACCTGGTTCACATGCAAGGAGGGTACACCAGAGAACAGGTTATCTGCAAGGCAGTGAGAGAAAGTGAAAACAGAGTAGAAGAGTAAAAATGCACAGGAGCTTGAGGTAATTCTGCTAACTTTGCACTGGTTCTGGCTCAAGGCTCATTTTGTGGGGCAGAAATGGTAAGAAACAGATAGCTGGAAGTCCAGTCCCTCCACCTTTTTCCATAACTCCTCCCTGCCTCACTTCCTCAGCAGAAATGGCAGAGAAGAGGTTTGGTGACACCTGGTATGATCAGTATGTTTTCTTCAATTTACAGCCATTTGATTCAACTGAATCAAATTTTTGCAGAGCCAAAAAAATTCAGCCTCCAAGTTCTTGTAGGGCTCCTTGAAGTGACAAAAAATAATAAGGTAAAAGTTTAAACTTCAATAAGTTTAAAAGCTGTGAATTAAGTCACAGCTTTGAGGATCATGCCTATTTGCTGCCTGCTGCTGTCAGAACATGCAGACAGGCTTAGGACAAAGTGCTGCCTTGTCTCATAATCAAGGAACATGCCTGAAGGGTTATGGTTACATATGGCCACAGAAAATCAGAGTAGAAGAGACCATCAGAACTGTGAGGAGAGGAGGACAACATGAGAGACCTTGTGTGGGTCTCTCAGGAGGGTTTGGGATGGGGAGTTCCACCATGGCCACAGTAAGCCTTTCTCAGGTCTTTTATTTTGGCTTCTAGTTACAGAAAAAGTGGCCCTTAAAGAGAGAAACTTTGAAAGAATATTTGATTGCAGTTATATAACAGGGCTTGGGTAAAATCCCCTTAATCCTCTCTCTCCCTAACAGATGAAAACTAGAATTTATGAGAAACACTGTCAGAAGACTTGAGTCCAGAATGGCTCCAGACTCTCTGCTGACTGATATTTTTTTGGACTTTTTTTTTTCATTATTACTGAATTTTAAAGGGAAAAAACAATAAAACAGTAACAATCTATTTTTTTTTTACTTTTTCTTTCAAGGTAGGATAATTTTTCTGTTTCAGGCTTCTATTTACCTTAAAAGGGATATTTAAGATTGTTAGCTAAAAAAAAATCAATGAGGAAGGGATCATGCTGTTCTGGCAAAAAGCTCAGTGTGCCTGAACTTGTAGAGATAAATGATTCAGTGTGGTCCTCTATTTTCTTGCCAATTCTACCACAGATTTTCATCTTTTGCTGCTTGGCCTCTCTTTATTTAGGGTACTAATTTTACAGACTTTTTTTTTTTTTTAATCCTTTTGGCCTTATGATGTTGTCTTCTTCAGGGAAAAAAGAAAACAACAAAAAAATCTTACTAAAATGGGGGAACTTTAGTGTCCTTCCTATAGAAAAAAAAATCATCACACTTATCTTAAAGCCTGAAATTTGATCAAGAACACTTCAAGCCATCTTCACACAGTCATAGCAGTGGAGGGTAATAACAGTACCATTGCTACCTGGCCAGTGGCAATTGTTACTACTGGTGGCAGCATCCCTCTGCTGTCAGCTGGAGTGACAATAACGTATCATTTCCTGCACATTGGGACAATTGCAAAGTATATTTATTGCAAAGACAGCAAGATCACAGACTATTGTCAAGTTAAATACCTTTTCTTTTTTTTTTTTTTCCAGGCAACAGAAGTCTTGTCTATAATATTTTGTAAAAAAGGAAAGCTAAGGGCCCCTGGGTGCTTCTTATATTCCTGTATTAATCTTTCTGGCCATTCAGACACATCACTTATTGAGTCTCCCAGATGTTACGAATGGCCTAGAGGGCAGATTCAAAGTATCTAGTTTAGTGAGGTAATTAAATGTTAATGTAATGGATAATCCTATTTTTACAAGCTCCAGAGGAAGACTGCTCATAGACTATACTCTGAGATTAACTCCAAAAAATAATTTTAGTGAGGAAGTTCACAAGGGAAGCTTTTAGGACAGCTGCTTTACAAACGTTTTAGACTAAATAATTTCGAAGTATTTTTCATAAAATTAAGAGGAGTAATTTACAATAATAACACCCCACTTTGGGCAAAAATATGTGCTATAGCTGACACTGATAATTGCAAAATAAAACCTGTCAGCAGAAAGTTGTTTGCAAATAGGAAAAGAAATAGCTATTTTGTCTTCAAACACAAACAAAAACCCAGCACATTTTTCAATACTTGGGAACATCTGTTGCATGTCTCCCATTTAGTCTACTTTCAGAGTGGTCTTTTAGTAGTAGTATTTTGGTGTCTTATCTGCCTTTTTTTCTAGCAGAAGTCTGTGTACTGAAATTCAGTATTTTATAAGTAAAGATAACTAAAAAGCATAAGATGCTGCAATAATGGCAATGGAGTGAAAAGACAACTATTATTAGCATGGTATATCAGGCTTGTGCTAAGCCAAGCAGATCAGCTCAGTTCACTGAGACTTGTAGGGAACTATGTTTTCAATTGTGCTAACCAGAAGATTAGAAGAACAAAAACCCCAGAGATATTAAACTGGCATCTGGGTTGCCTGCCTGCTTGATGTTTATTCTGAGGGAAGAAGAGACATTTAAAGTGAACAAAACACAAGGAAGGTAGCTCCAAGAGTGACACTCATCCATTTTCTTTACTTAAGTAAGGAGCAGCTAATCATCAGCATTTAAGTTAATGACTTTCCTAGTCATAGCATGGTGGTGCAAAGGAAGTTCAGATCTGAAGTAAAGCAAAATTTTAGTGAAGCCACAAAGGGATTCCAGTCACATTCTATACTGGGATATTGAAAAACACTTTTTTTAATACTATTTGGAAAATATCACTGATAATCCAACTGTACAGGTTGGTTATCAGCACAAAAAAATAATGAATGTGTCAACATGGAAATAGAAGCAGCAGCTATGCTGTTTTTATTAGTCACATGTAGGCAGGGTACAGTGCCAGGGCTCAGAGCCAAAAACAGCAACCCCTCTTGTCTCAATAGCTGTGGACATTTGGGTGTCCATATTTTCCTATTTCAAAGCCAGACAGTTCTTCATCATGAAGAGGGCTGGTAAGCTTTTCAATAGACCTAATCAACACAAACCCCACGATTCTATTCTGCCTAGAACACTAGAAAACATTGAGGGGGAAAGTAGAACCCAATCCTAAAATTTGTAAAGACAGAGCTCTCAATTTTACATAACAGTGGAACTTCAATTATTTTACTGTATGCCTTGGGCTACCTGTGCAGGTCTGCCAGCTGATTATTGATGGGTCCACCTTTTGTCCTAAATCTAGCTATGCATCTGACACTCTGAAAACTACTATTAAGAAGGAAAAATCCTCCTTAATTAAATTTATCAACCATGTTGAAATGTTTATCAGTGCCAAAGCCCTACTTCGAAGGTGTTCTTTTTCTAGGTGAGTAAGGGAAATGCACTCTGAATTCATTTGGTTGGACTATGCAATTTACTAGCTCTATAATGTCCCCTCCCTTGGATTAGTCCTTCTGCTCTAACATTAAGAGGAATCACAATTATCCTACAGATCATTGTCAAGCACTACCACAGATTCAATTTTTACCCTTTTACCTAAGTGGTTCCCCTTTTGCACAATTGCTGAAGCGATGAGCTCAGTTACTGGGCTGAGTCTCTTTCTTGTTTAAAAGGATTGGGGTATCTAAGGCTTAATGGTATCAGACTTTCTGGAAAAAAGAAAATTAGTCACACTGATAGCTGAAACATCCTGGGAAGAATGCTCTCTTGGCATATATTGGAATAATGTCACAAAAAGAATGTTGAGATAGACTTATAAGCACAAGTTTTTATTTGAGGGATCTTTGCCTAGCTGCCTCCACTGACTTCAAGGCTGATGCCAAGAACTCAAGAAGTTGATGATGGTCTTTCACCAGGCCTTTTCCATAGTTCTGATACTTTTCATTAGAACTCCTTCTGACTGTTCCCACTAATTGCACTGACTGGTGACCATTTTGATCAGCTGCAGGTGTTGCACAGACATCTGTTGTCAATCTTTGCATGCACATCATTGAGTAATACTTATTGATTATTTGTTATTATTGTCTACACTGAGGGAAATGAAAAGCTTCAAATTAAGATCTATGTGAATGTGGCTATAAAAGAGCCAATTCCACACAGGTAGCAGTTGATTCACATGAGAAATCTGTCATAATGATCATAAAATCACATAGAATGGTTTGGGATAAAAGGGGTCTTAAATATCACTTAGTTCCAACCTTCCCACCATGGGCAGAACACCTTCCACTAGACCAGGTTACTCAGAATCCCACCCAATCATGCCTTAAACAGGAGGATTTGCAGGTGTAGCAGGTGGGAATAACAGCACAACAACAACAGCGTGAGAACTATAACAGAAAAAGTCATACTAAAGAGCAGCAGAAAGAAACCATCAGCATTTCAAAGACTAAGGCACTGATCAAGGATAATGTTCATAACCAGAGGAAAGTAGATTTTACAAGTGCATATTTTATTTGTTGTAAAACAACTGAAAAGTTCTAAAATGGTGAATGTTAGAATACTTCTTACATCAGTTTGATGGCCACATTTTTTTGTTCTGTCTATTCTGTACTGAATACTCTTACAAAGTATTAAATGATGAGTACATTCTGCTCCACTTGAGGAAACAGCTAGTTGACCTAAATTCTACTATTAACTAAGCTGATCTTCTCAGAATTGGAAATGTCTGCAGAAGCAGGGAGCTTTTTCTTCATGGCTTTGAGTCCTTGCAGATCATCAGTAAATTCAGGGAATATACCAGAAAGTTGTTACAAATTGAGAATCCCACATTTTGCTCAGAAAAATCTCAGTATGAAAGGCTACAGCAGGGTTCAAACACAGTGAACTGTCACTATGGCAAACTATGAATCTGAAGGGAAAGTGGAAAATATCTTCCTTTCTTGCCTGCAAAGTTTCCTGTCCCTGTAGCAGATGGCTGAGTGCATGCACCGTTGGATTGGTGCTTTCTAATCATTTTCCTCTCCATCCAGTAGGGCAGCTATTTAAGCCCTTTTAACATGTCTGGTTTTGCAGAAGAAAGGGCTCCAAGCTATATTTACAGAGCTCTTTGATAGCTTTAATAATCCAAGTGAAAAAATGATTTTTGGTGGATTTTGAGGCCATTGCCAGAGTTGTTACGGACTGCAAGAGCAAGGACAAATATGGTGTGGAATTTGTGAAGATTGCCAGAGTTTCAACACTTTTTGGCTGATGTAAAGCACAAAGCAGACTGATGGGTTAAGCGCTGTTAAAGTTTTAAGGGACTGGTCAAAGTAAGTGTATGTCTGTGAAAGCACAATAAAAATAGAAGCAAAATCTGATTCTATGGAAAACTTAAAGAATGCTTCAAAAGTACAACTAATTCAGTCATTTCAACCTTCCAGAGCATGGCTTTTCCATTTGCATTTCTGCCAGATACCTCAGCAAGAAACACTAATAATAGCAATTTCTATCCACCATAGTAAGAGTAACAACCAAACAACCTGTGCATGGTAACTCTGAACAGAATAAATGAAAACAGAAAAGTCTTGCTCTTATAAAGAAAGAAACTGAATCTTATTAGGCTGAATTCAAACCATATATAGAGACTGCACAAACTCTATACTTTTTGCTACAAAAGAGGTGTTGCTGAAGTTGATGGAATTAGAGCAACATGAAATCAGCACAAAAATAGCTTCAAGTGTGGAATGTAAAATGCACAAAGGATGGCAATACTATACAGAGTCACAGGCTACACATCTATATGGCATCAGGAGCAAACTCGTACCATCCACAGACGAGCCTTGTGCAATATGACATATTGATATCCAAGTCAGAAGTAGAACATCTTCCTTCATCACACTGCTCATGCCAGAGATATCACCCCCACCTTAATCTGGCAACATTCAGAAACTGAAGATCAAACCACTCTGATTTGTGATACTATAGCATTTTCAAAATGTTTCAGAAATATTATCTAATTCTTCCAGAGTCCCAGTGCAGTAGTTAAGTGTTATCTTCATTTGCAGTGATTGGAAAATAGTTTATATACTTGATCAGAGCTGTCAATGGGAAAGAAAAATTCCTGATAGAAGAGGAAGCCCTCACTAGGTGCTGAATCTTCAGGAGCAGAGTCCTGTTGTTATCAAAGTGACTTGGCCATTCATGCCATGGCACTGGAGAACACAAATGATTACTAGCTTTTCTAAGACTGCAGAGTCTCACACTTTCAGGCTCTGACATCTTCCATATCAAGATTATTTGAATTTTTAGACCAAGTCAAGGGATATCTTGGAAATTCACAAGCTTCCTTAAGTAGAATTGCCAGGAAATACATAAACAACTAAAAAACAAATTTCTCTTCCTTCAAAAGCTTTCCTTCACCATGCTGAGAAACTGTTCTCATTGTCTGGCAAAAAAAATAACAACTTAAAAAGGCCTGATTTCATTCAGCTTGGAATCTTAGCACCAACAATGCAAACAAGAGCAGGGAAAACAAATTCATTTTTTCAACCATAACAGTCCTTCTAAATAGTCCTCAAACTCCCTGTAAAGATATCTTGCATGTTACTACTGCAGTAATTTCTTTTCTAAAAAACCACTTTCTTCTTTTATTTTTAAACTGGATGAAATATACCTTAGCACTTGAGTACTTGAGAAACAATATGAATTTTTATTGTTCTTATTGCAAATTGAGAATTAATATTCCAGTTTATAAAAAACAACAGGACAAAAGTAAAAAGTGGACCTGTCTCAGCACAGTAGGTAATGTTGGAAAATAAACATATTTCCTTCTCTTTCACCTATAAATGTAATTGATACCCATCTAACCAGAGACAAAATGATCAAAACATTCTTGTTTCAGTTGTGGTGTCTGCTCCTGTGGTTGTATGTAACACAGATGCACGTTGTACATAAATTATACACAACCAGTTACTTCTACTCTCCTGTTAAGGTGCTGCAGCACAGTTAAGAGCTGGAGCATACAAATTTTTTTTTCCTCTCTTCAAACAATATTGCCAAAAAGCATTTTTTCATACAGCAAGTAAACTTTGTATTTTGCTTGAATTTGCCAGACAGTTTTGATTTTAAATGTCAAGAGAGTTGCAAATCCAGAGTGAAAGAAAGAGGAGAATAAAAAGGCAGAAGCGAATAACCTTCTCCAGCTTCTTGATCAGTATTCCTTGCTGGTGAATGAGCAGTTTGAAAAGGCCCCACTACTTTCTTTCTTACCACTGTACTGTTTCTGCCCTGTTCTTTTGAATTTCACACTTCCATTTTCTGTTGCTCTCCTTTTTTTTAGAGATTTCCAAATAAGCAACAAATATAAACCTGTTGAGCAAGGTAAATCAGAGCCATGAGGGTGGAAAGCAGTTATAGACTATTGTCCTTACTCCTTCTGCTCTTTCTACATTTTATTAATAAATATGGCTTACCATTCTTAAGTTCCTGAATACACTTTTTTCTTCTGGTATTCATCCTTAAAACAGGCTGGAGGCTGCACACATCATCTGTTCTACAGATTGCATCTTGACCTTAGTTTTATAAAAGCTGAAATGAAATGTCTTGAATGAAAGGTTTGAGTCTAAGAGTTGTGTTCCCCCATTTCAAGTACTAAACCTTCATTTCAGGCAAGTGTATATATCCTCTTCCCTCTGTCATACATTAGTCATACATCTGAGATGACCAGACTGTTTAGAAAATATCTGAAAATATAAAAGGCTTGAAATGCACATAATAAAAGGGGTTTAATAGCCTAAAACCTTTCTAATCACACTAATTTTCATTAGTACAACTATAAAGAAATCACAAAGCCTGCAGAGATGGATGTCAGGTGCGTGTCTGCTGAGATCACGCTTCTTAATAGTTTGCAATGCACTTTCTCTGTTCCCTGAGCGATGCAGTTCAAAGATAGCCTTAGAAAGCCTTTCTCAGATGTCAGAAGACTTACTTTTCTGAAATTTAGACAAATCATAAGTCCCTTTCTCCAAATGCTTCTGGAAAACCATCAGAAGGGCTAAGGAAATGTCACTGGCACATGTGATGAGTGGATGGCAGAGTAATTGCAAAACTGAAGTAGAGAGCTGATTAACAGGTCATAGTGACCTAAACAAAAAAAAATAATATTTTTAGGAGGCATTTGAAGGCTGTTATTGAAGCTCATTTACTTTTTTTTTTCTTTTTCCTTTGACAGCTCTTGGAATTACTGTCTATAATTTCAGCTCCATCTCTAAACAGAGCAGACTCACATGTCAGTGTACATGATTCTCAGCAAAAAAAATCTTTTCCTGCTTCTTAGCATTTAATATATTGCTACAATCAAAAAATTAATAACATCACTCACTCTTCCTTGCTCTTTGAGTTTTCCCATCAGACAGTTGCCTTGTTTGTTTCTTTTTTTCTTCTGGACAGATGGAAATTCCAACCAGTATGTGTACTGGCCAGCCTTCAGCAAAGGGAACAAGCACTTCTAACTTCTTTCTTCTTTGTATCTAGAATGTCCTCTGGGATAGGGCTGCCAGCCACAACTCCAAGCCCCACAATAGATCTTATTTTTCCTTTCTATCATGCTTTTAAAACTCTCTAGCTTACAAACTCATGTAAGAGTTTTACAGCAATTACTGAATTGTGGTTATGTGGGTTAAAAGCTGTAGACCATAGTCTTATTTTAATTACAATAGTTACAGTAAACTCCATTTTATGATAAAGAATTATGTGTTCCCAGTGGAGAGGTTTCAGTTGCCTTCCAGCCAGCCTCTCTCAGGCAGATCTTAGCCTGAGCCTATTCATTTATGAAACTCAGGTCTTGGAAATAAAATGCAAACAGTAATAATTTTTTTTCATCTGCAAACAGCAGCACAAACTCAGTATGAAGTGCTTTGGTATATAAGGAAAGAAGTAGGTTTATATTTCCTTCCAGTCCATGAAATAAAGTTTGGCATGCATGAGGCACAGCAAACACAACTTTAAATGGTCTGTATCTTTAGAATACCAGATCACGTCAGAAGTAATTAACTGTTTATCACGTAGCAACAGGGGTTATTACAGAGCACCAGTTCTACCATAAGCATTCATACAGGCTTCCCAAAATCTCAGCTTGGAGGACATGCAAAAAGAAAGTGACCTTGAGGTCAGAAGCAAATTGCTGTTATACATCACCAAGGACAGCATGTCAAGTACCATATTTATGTGTGAAGTGGGAAGGAATTAATGAACAGAATTCAGACAGTGTATGTTCTCTGGAGCAATACAAATGAATGATGTCTTGCAGCAATTATTGAGCCAGACCTGTTCAGATAGGAATTACTAACATATTAACATGGTAAATGATTTGTTAACCATCATGACTTTAAAATGCATGACAAAAAGTTTGCATTATTTTATTCTGAGGCTTTTAACAAGTTTTTCACTTCCCAAATAAACACTCAGTTGTGAAGAGGTTGTTCAGCTATCATGAGCATTATACACAGTGCTCAAAATTTAGACTGCTAATGCAATATCTAATGTTATATAACAAGTTCCTCGATATTTTGCATGAGGCTGACATAAATAATTCATACCTGAATGTTCAGTTGTCAGTGCAAATGACACCTAATGTCTACTTGGTTTTACCACTTGATTTTTTTAATTCTGAATAACCTGCTCTTTACTGCAGGCCAGATTTTGTCACTCTTGCCCCTTTCATAGAGGATTCTACAAAGATAAATCTAATCAGTATCAGTGATGAAGAAATTTGGCAAAAGACAAGAAAAAGACATCCTTAACAGGAATAAACACTGTAAGAAATGTCATAAAATCTCTGGCACTGAGCTATCTTAGAATTTGTGAAGGAGCAATTTGCAGTTTTAGGCACTCACTTTCAAAGCACCTAGCAAAGTGACTTCCCTCTAGTGCTACCTGAAAGAGAAAATATTTTATTACTTTTTTTTAACAGATAGAAAAATACTATGCAGGCATGTGGTAGTGTAGACAGAGTACAAAATTCACTTTGTATTCTTTTTTTTTTTAACTGAGAAGGGAAAACTTTTAGGCAAAGCTAAATTGCCAGTCATTTCCCAAGCAAATAACAAGTAGAGGATAAAACTGGGTGTTAAAAGTGTGGTGGTGGGTTCCACACTATCAAGCCATCTGTGCAGTTTTTATTACAATTTCCCTCTCTTTCTCAATTTCCTCAACTGCAACTGCTCATTTTAGTAAGACAAACATTGACATTTATGCTGAGATAAGTTAAAATCTATGCTGTGCTTCTGTAAAATGATGTGTGAAAAATCAGAAGACCAAGTTGGTAAAGTAATTTCACAAGAAACAAATGTGAGATTGCTTTATAACATCATCAAGAAACCAAGTATAAAAAATACCATAGACATAATAGAATTAAATTCCTCAAGAATGGAGAAGTTGATATTTTTTGGTATTTTTTTGAGCCTCCAGTGAACATAAGTTGAAACTGAAGCCATCTGCATATGAGAAAACAATCAAATACCAGGTCAACAGCTTCCACCTCTCAAAATAGTGTGTGAGTCAAACAGCTCCTGCTGACTGGAATCTTTTGTGCAGTTCTGGGAATTTTTGTTCATTGTGTGAAAAGTTTATGAGAGAGAGAGAGAGATAGATAGATTCTGGAATAAACTAGTGCCTACCTAAACTTTCAGTGATTTGCCTTCATGCACCTCCAAGGTAATGAAGCGTGAGTTCAAAAGGTTAGATTTCACACAAGTCAGAGTGGAAGCCAAGAGGGAAACTTCACATTTAGAGCCCTTTATATATGAATGGTTCCAAAGAAAATAAACAAAAGAAATCCAATTTAATTTAGTTGTGAAGGTTGTCAACAACTGCTGCAGCTGAAGGGGCTTCACACATAGTTGACCTGACTACATTATCAAGTATAAAATGTGCTTCTGTTTGTTTGCTTTGTCCCCTGGATATGTACAAGCATGGCTTTCTGGTGAAACATTCTTCCAGAGACAGAGAAAAGTGAGAATCAATCCTTCAACAGACTGTAAAAAAATCAATATTTTTCAACAAATCTGACACTTATTTATGGAGCTGTAAAAGGATTAAATAAATGGTAATATTTTTCTTGACTTATACATGACTTCCATGAATTGTAAAGCATATGGCTGCTTGCTATGTGTATGATGCCAACTATTCTGCCAACAAAAATTCCCCTAATAATGAAGAACTTTCTCAAAGATTCAAATGCTTCTTTTACTCTCAGGAATCATTTTATTTGCTAGGCAAAGTTTCCTCCCTGCCTTCAAGAAATTTTCACTCCTTCTGTAATATTAATGTGATTTTTCTCTCCCTTCATTGTAAAATCTGGAAGGAAAGTGCATTTTGCTCTAATCTTTTGGCACCTGAACATTTAATTAAAAGACTCTCATATCTCTCAAAAAAAGCATTAGCTTTGGCAAGTACCTCAGCACACTCAGGAAATCACAAAGAAAATATCCTACTGTAGACCTCTGTTTACTAAAACTACAAGGGCAGACTCATTACCTTTCTTATTCTAGGTTTGCAGCGTTTTTAATTTTTTCACTGCTGCAAAACAGGGAACTCAGCTGTTGCATATGACTAGGTCATACATTCTTCCAGATGTGATACAGAGAGCACATATATTTGACATATTTTGATGGAAGTGGAGTCATCCTCTGAGCTAGAGTGTCCTCAGTCATCAATATCATCTGTGAACCAAAATAAGTGAACCCAGGAAGCATCTTCACATTATCTTTCTGTGCAGTCTGCTCTGCCAGACTACTTGAACTTGTCCCTAACTCACGGACAGCTACATTGGTGTAAAGAATTTGTAAGTCTATCTGGATCACTGGCACAGGTCCTGCATAAACACTGTATCCATGAGGGTCACAGCCTATCCCACCCTAATAAGTCTGAACTCAGTAAATTACTCGGAAGAGCTTTGACTTCCCTCTGTGCATTTCCACTGATACCAAATGAATATTGTTCTTCTGCATTTGCCTGTGAGAATGCCCCCTCCTCAGATGGAGGAACTTGAGTGGCAGGCTGGTAGCAAAGCCATATAGGCACACAGCATCCTTAGCAGAAGTCAGTAGATGTTTCATTTGAACAAATGTTTCTTTGTTGTACTTTCTGGCACAAGGAAGTGTGTCATGGAAGCAGTTAAATTATTTTGCCTTCTCCCCTACCCCCTTCTTTGTTAACTAATTTTTTTAAAAGATTTTGAACTGGAAGTACAAATTTTTCATTATGCTGAGTCTTTCCTACAAGAAAGACTTAGGCTAATTCCAAAAGAAGGCTCAAGGGAGAATAGTTCCTATAGACTAATCACAACCTCAGGGAATTGGCATATCTATCTTGCATGTTGCTATGCCCCACAGATGCAATTATCTCACACCAGCTGCACAATTTATTGTGACTGTTAATGAAGGACTAATATATGTGCAGAATTATACAGTTAAATCCAAAAGCAGAGTCACATATAAAAGACCAGCAACATTTACAGGCAATTATTGACCTAGTCAAAATATATTTTTCTGTATTCCTGGAGACCTCACTTAAGCAATAAGTGATGCTTCCTCTGTAATATTACTTGTGTAAGCAAGGATACAGGATCAGGTCCCAACTAACCAACTTGAAGCACCAACTGTAGCAGCATGCTGAAGTTGCAATTTAATGAAGTGTCAGTTATAAACTGCCAATTTAAAATGGATTAGGTAGTCAGATTCACAATAAAAATCCCCTCTGGGGAGAATCTTGGCCTACTTAATTCACAGGCATGGAAACAATTAAATTGTAAAATAACTCTGCATGAAGAAGTCATTGGAGAAATTGTTTCTGATACACTTTCTGCAAAATACTAAAAGTTTAGTTTTAAAAAATACTTATGTAAATATAAGAACTGAAAATGTCCCAAAATTTAATTGCAATATATAAGAAAGGATTTAATGTGTCAGTACTCAGCTTCTCATACAAAATAAGACTGTGCAAATTTATCATAAACACCTTTGACACTTTCTCTTCACCTCCAAACTTTCCCTTGGCTTTCAAATTTCCTTAGTCAAATTCTTCTACCACCTCTGTCCCCCTCCTTTCTTCCACCCTTCCAGTGAGGGCCTGCTTGCATTCTTATAACAGCCAAACCTTTGCTACAACAATGGAGTAAGTTAAGTAAATACAAAATTCTTCCCAGCTATTGGTGAGAGAAGGACAAATAACCTCTATTACTGAAATATCTTGACTCTAGTCTGCATTAACTGGCACGCAGACACATACATGCACAATTACACCTATATGAAGTCGGACTTCAAAGACAGGAAATTGATTCATAAACTTTGTGGGACCTGAAATGTTGGTTACATTTCTTTGGCGCTTGGGTGCTTCAAATACCTTTACTGGAAAGACAAAGTAAAAGAAAATACTAAAATGCCCCTGATGTTAACAAAACAATTTTTATTTTTTTTTAATATTCTGAGAAAATTCCTTGGACCATGTAATTTACCTGAAAAATGAGCAATATTCAATTTACTCAAATTAATTTTCCCAATGTGTAAAAGCACAAGGAATTTACTAGAGATTAAGTAAAGATTTGGTAATCTCAAGGTTCCATACATTTTTTTTACGGATCATTTTTCATGGACTTCTGGGCTGTAGGCTATTTCATAGACTTGTAGACTTAACAGACTTCAAGGCTGTCATAGACCAGATGGCAAGACGTGAAACAGGAATAAGCTCTGTAAAATAAATGGCATTTGATATCTTCCACTTCAGACCATCCTTCATCCTGGAATCAAATGTAGATAGATATCAAGAGTCCTTCACAGCATGATATTCAAGCAGAATACTAAAAACATAGACATTTTGAGTGGATCTTCTGGAGATAGCAGTTTCTGTACCTAATTTTTCAATGAGTCACCTATTTCAACTGGTCATCATATGTTCACTGTCTCCACTTGCAGAAAAAAAATCTACTGATCCTTGCTGAATTATTTCAGATACAAGATTTTTAAGAGATGGGGTAGTGCAGAAAACAGCTGGTATCCAAGAAAGACAGTCTTAAACAGGTATGTATGTAAATTTAATTCTTCCATTTGAAAAAACAAGTGCAGTACCAAAAGGCAGCAGATTGAAGAGTATCTTTTTAGTCCAATATAAAAAAAAATACAATATAAAAATTAAAACAAATTTAATCTGTGGCATTAGTTTTCAAACTCATTTAGGCACTAATTTAGCATATGAAGTAACAGCTCATATCCATCCTCCTCTTCAATAGCAGACCTTGTATGTCTTAAATAGAGGAACTCCATGTCTTGTCCCTTAGGCTTCATCCAAAATTCTACAGATTATTTTGAGCTGTGGAAATAAAAAGTAAATTTTCCTCATTTTTAATGCTGAAGGTGTTGCACTGTGTAGAAAGAAACCCTCAAATTTACCAGGACAAAGACAATAAAAAAGGGGGCATGATTTTCAGCCCCAGCAGAACCCTTGTCTCAAATTTCTGTTTCACATCCCATTTTATTTGTCTGATTCACTGGTTTTTTTTTAATGTGAACCACAAAACTGGTTCACTGTTTTTGCTTTGTTTGGGCAGCATTTTTGAGCTTCCATGGTTTTGCTATTGGCAGATCTGACCTCATTAACACCCCCATTGTTCATGTTGGCAAGTGGCTAAAGTTCACTTTTGTTAAATGCATCAGTCTGCTCACCCAACTGTAAAAAATAAAAATTAAAAAAAAAGCCAAAGCTATACCCAAATATATTATTGAAATTAATAAAAAAAAGCAAAGCAATCTAATGAAGTATCCAAATAAAGATAATGTAATTTTAATTTGAAAATACATTTGCAATGCCGGTGCTTTACCTGAAAAACTTGTACAACTTACCAGAGCTAAAAAATACATGAACGTTGACAGGTTCTGACACTAATGGTTTAAAACCTGATGGCAACGAACAATGAAAAATTCCTCTGAAATCCAGGACAATGCATTACAAGCAGTTGTACAGCTTCCTAAACCAGAAACGGTGTCAAAAGGAATTTCTTAAGCCAGAAAGAAGCCATACCTTCCAAATGGAAGGTAATGCTGATGGAAGCTGATGGTCTGTCATTGGGAAAGAACATTCATCTGTGTATGGAAATTCCTAACATCTACAAATTTTTTCAGGCTGTACCTCTTAGCCAGTGCTGTCTGCAGGTGTTGAAAGACAAGGAGAAAAAAACAGTCTTGTGGATGTTATTATCTTGCCTAAACCTTTCTAGAATAATACAATTCTAGAAGAAAATCCTGTACCTTTAGAATTCTAGCCTTACCCATCTTTGTGAAACAGTTATCTTAGGGGAAGCTCAGATTTGCAGTCCTTAGTGTTTGAACACTATCCTCACAGAGATCCACAAACACACAGACATAAACACCATGGCCACTGTCAGGCTGGCAAGTAACTTGTCAATCAAAACCAGTCTAGCAAGAGGTGACACCAGGCTGTCAGAGGTGGTTTCAGGCAGCATGAGAAGTCTGCATCTTGTACAGCAGGACCTGATACATTACTAAAATAAAGGAGTCCAAAAATTACAAGCAAATGCAGCTACACAGTGAAAGAGAGCATAGTGAAGAGACACCTGAGCCAGCAAAAACCTGCAATAGCAAGCGGCAGCATTGCAGCTGAATTCCTCACAGACCTCAGCAGAGCAGATCTGGACACACATTCACTAACATTCAGCAGTGGGAAGTGTTCAGCTGCATGTAGTGCTGCAGTAAATGAGTCACTGTCTCAGATCTCTGTTAGCTCAAACATCTCCATTTCATGTATAGACACAGGTGGGGAGATTAAATAACTATCAATTTAGACTTGCCTTCAGACATGCAACTCCTGTTTCTTTTATTAAACTATGAGAAGAATAGTAAAACAAACTAATCCAGAGGAAATAAAATTGCTCAGAGGAATAATTATAGCAACTTTCACCTCAACAGCTGGGTCACTGGTTCAAAATCATTCAAATCACTTGTGACTGAAAGTCATTACCAGTTGACTCCACTCAGTGAGCTTGTGCTTCAGGTCAGAGTAATAATTACTGCAGGACTAAAACCGCCATTAGTGGCTCCATTAGTAAGGAGAGAGAGAAAAAGAGTGAGAGAGAAGAAGTAGCAGTCTCAGTCTCATTAGTGCTGCTTTCCAATCAAGAATGAGAGGAGAAAATACTTTGAGGAATCCTGCACAGCTGAGGCCTGATTTAGCTGCCCAAACAAAGCACCACTTGCAATGCTCCAGGATATCTCACCTGCGCTGCATCTGCATCTCCAAAAGGACACGGGTCTCCCTTGGACCTCACCTGTCACATCTACCAGTGCTGTGTAAATATGATAAGTAGTCAACCTCCTCTTGGCCCTAACACTAGATGTCCATCTGGGGACAGCTGAGTTCTGCTCTTTTTATTCCACCCTCCCTCCAACGTTTCCAAATTCAAACCACAGCTTCAAAAACTGTTGTGTTATTAATAAATTGAAGTCTTCCATTTCCCCTGTTTTTTGTCTTTGACAACCAACAAAAACCACACAGATATTGGGAAATATTGTCAGAAAATATGTGCATATGAATGATGAGAACTGGGTATCCAGCAGACATCCACCTGGGGACCCATTTTGTTAAAGATTCCTTATGGCCTGACAGCTGCTGTTTAACACCAGCAAATTACCTGTGTCTGGGATGGTTATTTTCCTTATAGAAAGTGTTATCTGAGCATTTCTATATCACAGAAACAAACTGAAGAAGCTGAGCTGAGGAGCTGCTCTAGGAAGGGTAGCCAGGCTAGGAGTAAGATTTATGATGGCTCAGTGTGTCTGGACATGCTGATGGCTCTCTGGTACATGAACTGCAGTGTAATACAGCTGAGCTAGGATGTTAAACCCACTGTTCTGTCAAGTCAATGATAGACACAGATGAGGCCAGGTGAAAAATACGGATTTACAACAGATGAAAGGAAAATCAAAACCTTTAAGATATGTGTTTCCTTTGTTTTCAAAAGAAGCTCTGTGAAAATACCAAGTATTAATGACCATGAATCCAGAGGGCTACAACTAGAAAACATTTTTTTAAAAGCAGGGACAAATGTGTGAATACTGTATTAAAGATTTATTATAGAACATGTCTCTTTGTAGCAATTTCTGGTAGTTTTTAAAAATACATTTGCTTATATGACTGGATTCTTTATACCCAGATACTGTTCATAATAACATATACTCATAATAGCAGGATGGCCTTATTAACATTCCATATTTAAAAGATCAGCTGACAGTTCAATTGGGTCTTTTAATATTGTAACTATTGCTATTTTAATTTCTCTGTCTCTTTTAAAATATCACTCTCTTAAATATTTATCTCTCTCTTTAAGCACGGTGTTTTAACCCAGCATCAGTTCCTTAGATTTTAAGAGAAAGTTATTACAACACATCAAACATATGAGCTCATTTCAGCTCCCAGTGTACATAAAATTAGTCAAAATAAAACAGTACCTATTCATTACCAAAACATGTGGCTCAGTCAGTAGTTTTTGCTCAGAAGTACTGTGGGATTAATTTAGCAAGAACAATACAATTTTATTTTTTTTCTCACCTCACTCTCATCTCTGTAGATCACACAGCAGAAGCCAGAATTGCGAGATGAAGTTCACCATCTCTCCCTTGCTCTGTCCCTCACTTATATTTCATTCAAGGTTGTCTCCACTTTCAAGACAACAATTGCTTTCACAAAATGGGAAATCTATTTTCAGAATTTATATTGCCTTTTGGAATTACAGAAACAGATAAATCTTGCAACACTGGTGGAAGCAAAAACTTCAAACTATATAGATATAGTATTGAAAACCTGAGATAATTCTGGAGTCTTTTTCACAATAAAGATTTTTTTTTTTTCTGTTTCTATATGAGAAGGGGAAAAAAGCCTATGGGAGTATCTAAGCTTATGTAGCCTGACCTGTTTATGCCTGACCTTCTGTTTATGCCTGACCTTCTGTTTATGCCTGACCTTCTGTTAGAACAGAGAGCATTTTTGCTTTCCAGGGAGTAAATTCAAGCACTGAGCTTGGGACCATCACTGATTGAGTCCCTCTCCCTTGGCTGCTTTTTGGGGCACCACACACAAGTGCTGTCATGACAATGACCAGGGACATTTCAAGGTATAACTTGCCCCCAAGATCCCACAATGTAGTTATAAAGAAGACATATATTGGTTTTGCCACCTTCTATCCATGCAGCCTTCAATTGCTGCCCCAGCAGGCTCTGCATTCTCAGGGTCCTCACACCACTCCCTGGAGCAGATAAAATACACACTTAGATTCATGCTGTAAGAATTCCAAAACCTCACATTACTTCTATTTCTTTGAATTGGAAAAAAGTAGACCAAATATTTATTGCATTTAAGGGCTGCAGGAAGGTCACACTTAATGCAAATGACTCCAGCACCCAAATGCAGAGCAGGGAGGAGGCAGATGCCCTGCCCAGAGGACAGCTTTCTGAGCAAGGGGATGCAGCATGGCATGGGAATGATCCCCACCCTGCCACCATCAGCAGCATGGGCACAGCCAAGGAAGAAGGCAGAGCTCTTCCTCACAACATTCACTTCACTTTCCTTCCTGGAGAAGCAGGAGCCACCAGCAGCCTCCTAAGTGAATGCTGCTCTTTGGGCTGCCAATCCCCCACTCACATTGGCAGATAGTAAATCCAGCAGGCTGAACTATTAATTATGACCTAGTTAGTTTGATGTTCACTGGGATAACTGTAAGCCAGAATTGGCCAATTCATGACATTTGGGCTGACTTTGAGAAGGATGCGATGCCCATGGGCCCACTCCTGTGCCTGCCTGTGAAAGAACACACAGGATAAACAGATGCCAAATCAAACTGTAATTCACCAATGATGTGTGCTGGTATCTCGTAGCTGTCAGAGGTTTCAGGCCAGAAAGCAGACCTTAAACCCAGTTTTTAAAGACAAAAGTACTACTAGCACCTTTATCTGCTTAGAAGCATATTTACCATTTAGCACAACTCCACAACTGTCTATACAAACAGTGAAAAACTGAAAAGTAAGATTGAAAGAAATCTCTTACATTCATAAGTCAGGAATTATAAAGTAACTCTGATATGAGAAAATCAAAGCAAAAACAAGTCCTAACATGACCAGTTTTAAAAGAAAAATATATTTGTATGCACACGTGCACACATTCTATTTAGTCATATTTTTTCACAAGGTTTTCTGAGTAAAAAGAATCCAAAGATCATGTTGCTGGGGAAACTGAAATGATGGTGTAATCTTCTAAGAAAGTGTGAAACGTAGAATTAACACCACTGAATTGAATTTAATAACTCTGTGCAACATCAGACCTAGCCATAAATCAATATTTAATTTTCTCAGCTGTATTACACATTAGTTGTAACCATTATATCTCTAGGGAATACAAACCATTCCACAGAGGGTCAGCCTACCCAAGCAATATTTTGCAGGATCTTCTAGTGGATAGATGACAAAATCTTCTTTCAGTGTTTGCAACATCAGCTTCCAAAAACTTAGTTTTTTACATTCTGGATAGACCCCTAATGTTCTTCTGTATTTGGTTTTACCCACTTAAGCTCAGTGATACTTATAACACATTACACCTATCACTTTTAAAACTAGACAAAACATAACCCACTTTTGGAAGGCAACAAAAATAATAATCACTAATGTGAGTGCATAAAAATAAGCTTCTACAACCACTGCTTTCAAGAAGGCTACTTTTAAATAAAAGTCAGATCTGAGCTTTAGATTACTTACAGAAAAATCTGCTGCTTGAAGTTCTTCCATATTGTATTTCAATCCAGTTTTTACTGGGAAGTGCCCCACAAGCACAAGCAAAATGAAATTGCATGGACCATAAGATGCACATTCACCCTTGCCTCGAAAATAACTTGTGAAAACATTTTGTGGCAGCAGCAGAGATGCCATTCCCTGAATGATGCTCTGCTGCTGCAGCATGCAGGCAGAGCACAGAGCACTGCCCATACCAGGGCATCCCCAGATCGCACCAGGGGTGGTGTCAGCAGCAGGTGCTCGTGCTAAGTTGCTGCCAGGCCCGGGACTCTCCAATTAACTGCATCAGATTCATAGGGTCCTTGAGCAGAGAACATCTTGATGCTACAGCTCAGTTCTCTGCTACTACACAAGGAGAGGCTCATCCATCAAGGCACCTGGCACACACAGGTGTGCATCCAAGAGTCTATTCAGGCTGTGCCCCAGGGCACAACCTCACAGGTTCCCACATATTTGACAGAATTGTGCTGGTACAGAATGAGCCAGTGCTGAATGCACTCAAATGGACACAAGCTTGGCCAAGGTGAGAACTGCAGCATCTGCAATTAAGCAGCTTGAGGCTGGGAGTGGAATTTGCACTGCTTTTAGCCCTTTCTGAATTTCAACAAAGTTATTTCATCTTCAGGAATTCATAGATACACTAAATTATTCTTATATAGGCAAACAGAAACACTTGTGTAGAACGCTTGGTGTTGCAAGGAGCAATGATTTCACCCAGTAACATCACAAACTGGCAGAAGAATGTAGAATCAGGTTATGTTCTGGTGGAAGATAAATTTTATAGTGTACCCTTTGCCAGTAGGCTGAATTTCTACATAGACCTAACTTGCAACTTAGTGTGTTCTGCAAAAGAAAGCCTGATATCTACCATAGAGTTTTGACTAACAGCAACCAGACAACATTAAATTCTTGGGAATTCTCTTTCTCATTTCAGAAAAGGAGCCTTCCCTTTTTAGATTATACTTGATTTTTAGCAATCAGAAATTTATGAAGTATCTGATAGAGACATTTGAAAATTCCTTGACAAGTATATGTCAAGATATGTCTTGACAAATATATGTGTTTCATGAATGCAAAAGTCAGGGATGTAAGACAATGTTACAGGGATCATTGATGGAGTTGTATGCAGAGATTGCAATGTGCATATGGGTTTATCTGTAACTGTTGGACAAGCAGATTATTTGCATTATTTGCATAAGCTAAAAAATTATCCTAGAAGAAAAGTATTCCAAACTGTCAACAAAAAAGACTTTGGTTCTCCATTGGATTGGCAAGAAATGAGAGAAATTATAAAAGAGCAGATGGTAGAAGAAAAACATCAACATGTTGTATGCAACAGCAATAGAAGATGGGAAACTTGTAGGAACAAAATATGCTTTATTTGCTTAAAAAATATAAGCATGGGAGACCTGTAATTCAATATATGAGAAAATGTAAGCTTCCAGAATTGAGAAATAGCACATATTTTTCTGGATTTCTTTCTACTATTGAAAACAATGAAAAACAATCTATAGAATTTACTGCCTTAGACCATAAGGAGGGATGGAAATTATTCAAGCTCCATTTATTTTTCATATTTGATATTTAGCAAGCAATCTTTGAGTAACACTTAGAGTAGCTGGTGACATTTCCACAAGATAGCACAGTATCTGTGACAGTTTGTACAGCCTCAAGGGCCAGATTCCAGACCTGGAAAAAATTATGGATAGTGCACATGTGCATGGAAAAATTTGAAAGATTAAGACAAAGGATATTGTGTGCAATTGTTCACATTCAGGTAAGTCTGAGTGAAGATGTTCCTCTTTAACATGCTTGAAAAGTTACATCCAAAGTCACTTTAATGTTGGCAACAACATGGCCTCAGTGGAACACAGTCTTAATTTATTGAATTTAAATATTGTATCTAGGGGATTTTTCTTAAATATTCATTGTTCAATCAAATTATTACTTATATTGAGGTTTTTGTGCTTTTAAGAATTTGGGGGTTTTTCCCAGCTATACTATGCTATGTTATGTGCAAAGTAAAAGAATAATCTGTACAGCTTCAATCTCAAACACTTCAGCATATGAAAGAAGCATAAAACCACACATCCCCAGTATCATAATTTGAAAAGCAATTCACATACTTCTTGCAGTGCTGGTACTCCTGGCTAAGAATAGTAATACTGGGTCAAAAAGAAGTGAGGTTACATACTGTCATGCAATCAAACAAAAAATTACTTTCTATTGTAGTTAAATTATGTTTGAAATTTTAGGTTTCTTTTATTTTTTACATTTTTAAACCAGAAACAAACAGCAATAGAGAAGAAGCAACTTCTAAGCACTCAGTGCTTCTGACACTAAATTGTTGGAAGTCGATATTCTTCCTAGGTAGTGGGTATTAAATGTATATTTATTGTTTGAAAACATGTTGCAAACCACTTGAATAAAGAATACCAAAATTCATTTGTTCTACACAGACGCAACTAGAAAAATTCCAGCCTTCACCAAGGCATTGAAGAAGGATGTTCCATGTAGTTAATATATGACCTCAGTAACATTGAGATATATATACATACAAGAAATGCATCATTTTTAAAGAAGGTATTTTATCACACTTCCACATCCACATTAAATAATGAGATAGGCAAACTAGACAGAAAAACTAGAAAAGATACTTTAAGTGTTCATTGTGTTTATTTCAAGCAGTACAGTAAGTCCCAAAACCTAAGTCTATGCCAATCCAAACACACTGAAGTACCTGGAGGTTTTTCAGAGGAATAGGGCCAGAACAAACCAGACTTACTAGATCAGCATTTCAACTGGAATAAATGTTCTCCAGTATCTTTGAAAACAAATGCTTGACTCTTTTCCTAGAACATCTGAAAGCACTATACACAGACACCTGGGCATTTTCATACTGAAAAGTCCTAATCATCTCACTCATTCTGGCCTGCTTTGTAGCTTTTGGACTTAGCTGAACACACTGCTGTTCTTTTTTCCATAAAGGAAATTAACAACTCAAGAATCCAATTATAATAATAACTTGAGGGTACCTTTTATTTATAAGGTAATATGCATAACCTGGACTAATACATTCTGTGGCTGAAGGCCAAGGACTTTATTAGCCCAGAATACGGTTATTACAGGTTATTATACTCATGATTTAATTAAATATTGAAATCTTAAAAGATAGATATGGGAGGAAGTTTGCTTTCTTCCTTTACCCTCCTTCAGCCATGCCCTTTAGTCTCTTGATGCACTTCCTTCTTTTTATACCATATCCATTTTACATTACTTTCTGATCTTTTGTGTGCAGTTTCCTTTCATTCCCACAGACTTTGGTGACAGCTGAAAAAGGAGTTTGGATTGTATCTTTCAAAGAGAAAAACACTTTGAAAACCCAGGGAATTATTGGGGATTTTTTACCTTAACTTGTAGATACTAATAGACAATTGAGGTGTTTGCCTATTCATGGAAAAGCACCATAGAAAAATTAGAAGAATTATGTGATTAGAAGAATTTGAGCATGGAAAAAGGTTGGCTTGTCACTGAACAAGTAGAAAATATAAATAGCCTAATCCCAGCCCTTGGCAGAGAAGGTACAGGATACTTCATATAACTAGATCTAGCTGCATGCCTCCTTTTAGAAGGCCATAATTAGATGAGATGAACCCTATCTCTGTTAAGAGTCATTCTTGGACTCCATTGCCTTGAGCTGTAACAAGCACAGACTAAATTCTGCCACAATAGACATGAGATGAAATGCAAGCAACTCTGCCAAGTGTGTTTAACAGAACTCTCAAGAGATGGCTGTATTGGAAGTTGCCTAGGAAAGTAATACCAAGCATGAGAGACAAATGGGCACTTTCAGGGGCTGTATATGAAGCACATCAAATGAACATTGATGATGAAAGCTGATGAAAGAGATGATAGTCAGCTGGCAATTATCCTCCTGGTGATGAAGATAGCATAACTTTCCTCATTTTTTGTTACAAATTCACAGGCATCACCACGTGGATGAAGACAAAGGGTCCAGCAACACAGTAGGAGGAAAAGTGAACCAAAGATACCAAGGTGCTGATCACAGATGGTTATATCACCATTGTGCCTGTCAGCAGTATTTAAGAAATAAAAATCTAGCACCCAAACCACCTGAGCTCTGTTTTCCCTCCACAGCTGGAATGCTGATACTTCCACAGGAATAAGAAAATGAGTTCATATCCTCCCCTGCCAGTGGCTCAGTAGGCTTTCCAAGATGAAAAATATTTTTGTATCCCCGTGACCCTTTGAGCACATGCTGATATCCAACTCAAGTCTCTGGCAGCTGCAGGGATTTAATATCTCCCAAGATAATAGTTTGCTGTCAAAAATATCAGTAATTTATAAAAGGAAGAGATGTTTCAAAAATACCACTGAAAACTGAATATTAATAGGAGTCATGTACACAAATAATTTCCAAGTTTGAGCCAATTTACTTTCTAACATGGCACATGAAGAAGCAACTGTAAAATAAGGCAGAAAAATTATTTCAACTTATCTTCATTCACTCATTCATGACACTCACCCTCTGAACTCACTCACACCCTGATCTGAGGGAAACAAACACAACTGCAGTATTCTGATAATGTCTCATGAACAGGACTCTGAGCTAACATAAATGATGGCAACAGAACCTCAACACAGGAGTGAATTTCACTGTTTGAAGTGGTGGAGGCATGCATGGTGCATCAGCTCAGTGTCTGTGGAGCCGTACTCTGGGAGATACATGGAAAGCATACAGGAGCAAGCACCAAACATGATATAGATTCCCAGTAGTACCATGACCAAGAAAGACTGGAAAATTATGTTTAAATTAATTCCAAAGAAGAGCTTAATTAGATATATAAGAGAGATGAAGATGGACTTTTCAAACAAGGCTGCTGCCACAAAAACATTGAGTAAGCAGTATCTCTGAAAGCAGGTAAAATAAAACTTCAAGTTTCAAAGTGATCAAGAGTTGAAGAAAATTCTCACATTCAAACTAACCATTGAAAGGAAAAATTTTACTAGATAGAAACTTCTCTAATTTATCTAAGGTGGAGGTGGATTTTAACAATCTCTTCTACTCCTCAACATAATTATATTTTCACTGAAGAATTGGCTCTAGGCAACGCAGTCTGTAGGTAGGGTACTTTACTTTCTTTGCTTTCCCTGTTTCACTCATCTGTATCCACATTTATTCTACATCCCTTCCTCCACTTTCAGAGCTTTGAAAACTCTCTGCAGCTGCCATTATTCACTCTACACATACAACTCAACAGGTGAGCTGTAAAATAAAACTCTTACCAGAAATCTTCCCAGTTACCCACAGCTGTCACACATGTGAGTGAGCCTGTGCTTTTAATACTGCTTCCTTTCTGTTTGAGTGAGGAGCCTTATTCTGAACAGAGTACTTTCCACCTGACCCAGATTCACCCACTCTGAAAGCTGAAATGTGCACAATATCCTCCTGAAATACAGGAGCAATATGAGAGGAGTCACTGTGGTTTTGTCCACCTGTCACTCTACCCTAATAGTTCCCTGCTTTTCATTTTCCCTCTGGGTTTTTCACTTCTCCAAACCACTGCTACTCGACCTGTGACACTAACAGTGAAGAGCAGGCTCTGCTCAGAGGTCTGCATGCTCCCCAGGAAACTTGAAGTGAGGCAGCCAAACCTCCAACAGGGAGCAGCGGTTTTAAAGGAAAAGGCAGTTGCTAAGGCATTTGAACGATTTATATTGGTTTTTTGTTTCAACATGTATTTCAAAGTTTACTCTCTGGCTATTTAACCCACATGGGCAAGTAGTCATGCAAAGAGAGCCTATCAATTCTATTATGCATAAATTCTACTTGAGTGAATCTCAGACCGCAAGCTGAGGGCTCATATGCCTCATATGCCTGGCAGAAAAAGACATTTAACTTCTGGCAGTGGAACAGTTATTTGTCTACAAAATCAATAATTTATAGGGGAAAGAGAGGCTGCATAAAACTAAGAGTAAGGAAAAAACCCAGTAAATGCTGCAATACAAATGCAGGAAATAAATCACTCTTCCGTCTTTATGATAGAAATTTAATTCAAAGATTCTTACATCCAGCTTAATGGAAATAAACCACCAAGATTATAACTCCCTGAGGCATGCACTTGCAAGTACTAAGTTCTTACCCAACTGCCTCAGCAAGCAGTTGTTCTTTGAGGGCAAAGAAATAGGTGAACAAGGAAATTCTGAGATTGAAGCATACTTTCAGACTAAGGGATCTGATTTAATCTACATTGTCCTTGCCTTCAGCTGACTTTGTCAGTATCTCCACAGGAGAAGTCCGTTTATTCACTTCAATCTTATTCGGTTGGGTCAAACAATCAAAGTTTCCCACTTGAAGATCTGAGATAACAGCAGTGACCTGGTTTCAGGAGAGAAAGGTAAGGTGTCAGGAAATTAGTACTGATGCCTGAATTTCAGCATGGAAAGCTCCAATCCATGGTGACCTTACAGTCAGCTGGATTAGTGAAATCTTGATCTCACAATGGCACTGCAAGATTCCGCCCATCCTACACTTCAGTAGAAAAATGTAGCAGAAGCTTCATGTGTAAAACCTTTCCTTGCTTCTTCCCTCTTTGTAATCAAAAATAAAAGAGAGGGACATGCTATCTATGTATAGGGCCCAAGTGATGACTGCAGTGTTAAAATAGCCTTCTATTTGTAATGAAATACCTCAAGCTTATCCCAATTATTTATTAGACTAATGAATAATTAGCAACTAATTTTGTTCCCCTTTTCCTCTTGGAGAAAGTCATCTGATGCCAGCTATTAAATTACATAAAGTAGAAGGAGAGCACTTAAGTTACCTAGCAAATGTCAGTGCCAGAGGTAGATATTCAGCAGTGTACAAAGTATCACTACCGCACAGTTAATGCAGTTTTACAGGAGTAGGCTTTATTTGTCATATCTGAAAAACAAAAATTGCAGCTGCATGAGCAGACATAAATATTCAAACTGTTAATACATTAACACAAGTGACAGTGCCAGATTGCAAAGCTTAGCATAAAATCACAAATAACTAAATATGGTGTACAGCATTGCCTCTCTGAGCAATCAAAAACCTTGCATAATATTATAGCACAGCTGGTTAGTAGCTAATGCCATGTAATTTAAGTCTCCTTAAAAGATAAGAACTTTGAAACATTCTCTAATGAAATATCCCTTTGGCTCCAACAGTATCAGGAATAAGTTCTTGCTTAGGTTTTTTCTGTTTCCAGGCTCATTGATTCATGACAGAGAAAGTAATGATTTCTGTACATTATTATAAGCATTTTCACATTTATCATACAATATGAAAAATGGGTAATATTCCATGCCCTTGAGCAGCTTTGCAATGTATATTTTAGGTCAAACACTTGATGGTATGTGTGTATTCACAACAGAAAATTAATAGCTTACATATTCAGAGCAGCACAAAAGAAAGAGAAAATAGAAGTTTCTCCTTTACAGGAATTAGGCAAAACCAGCACACTTGACTTGTTGTGAGAGGTGATACTGTCCCAGAAACAACTTTATTACCTGTCATGTTGAGATCCAGAGCCATAAAAATCTCATTTCCCCTTGCAATTTCTGATATGCTCAATAGCCCTGGTAATTGAAGTACACTCCTAGGACTTTTTTAGCAGGCTGAGATAGCTTACCAGCTAACTACTGGCGATTAAAATCAACAACGTGAATGGAAAAAGGAAAGTAATTAATCAGCGGTATATTAGATAAGTAACAAATAACAAAATAATGCTTTGGTGCAGAAGCAAAAATTTCAATACAAAATGTGCCATGTAATTTGTGCAAAAATAACAGGGTGCAAAAAATATTCTTGAGACTGGACTCCGGTATGTGTTCCCATATATAAAATTAATCATGTGCATATTCCTAGCATTCAGATGTGAAAAAAATGCTTGGAGCTATGATAACAACTGAATGTTTCACTCTGTGAAGAATTAATATTTTCAACACCAGTAACCAGCATTTTATGGAGATCAGATAAATCATTGCAATAAATATGAGCTAAAAAAGAATAGACAGTATGTTTTCTAAATTTATTTATTCGTCTATTCATAATATACATTGATGCATTGTTGTTAAGACATATAAAACATTAAAAGAAATAGACAGGTGTCTGGGACTGGGGAGCTTTTGCTTTGTTTTGATCATTAAATTCTAACAATAGAGCCAAGATTAAATTATGTACTTCCATTTGCAAAAATATGATACAAAAACATTCTGTTCTGGTACAAAATACAAATGGTAAATTAATTGCTTCACCAAGCCATTGTGTAGACTCTTTGAAAAGCATCTTGAAAACATACACAATTCATAGAATGCCCTGGAGAACAATGTGTTAGGCTTAAGTAATGATGAATTTTATGCTGACCACTGCATTAGCAGTCAGTTAAGTATTTTCTTGGTTAGACCCTTGAGAATTTAGTGAGTAATTAATGATCATGAAAGATGAGAAGATTCATTATGCGCCATACACATCTTTCCAAGATATGTTATTGTTCAGGTTTGTCATAAAGCATCGCCTATTGCATTAAAGACTTACACAAGAACTATAGGCTTAAGAAACAAACTTAGAAAGGGGCTGGAGATCTGAAATATGAAAGGCCGTAACACACATATTTCACAAGGCCATGACAGCCTTGAGGCCGTGTGTCTGCCCAGGTAGAGCTCCTCTGCCTTCACAGGAGCTCTACTGGAAGGGAAAGCTGCCTCAAAAGAAGAAACAAACAGGATTAGACATTGCAACCCAAATCATTTACAAGAGGTGCTGAAGAGGATAACGAAACTAAGCGTCCTCAGCAATGTTCCAAATATAAATTGGAGCAAGAGCTTGAGTTTAGGTGTGGGTACATTTTATAAACTGGAGGAGCTAGAACAGCGGAAGCCGAATGTTGTCTCTACACTGCCACACAGGGTGTGACCTTGAGGACAAATCCAGTCTGTCAATATTTACCACCCACCTACCTTGCTTGATCATATTAGGCAGACAAAACACCTGGTACTCTTCCTACTAGTGCCACAATATCACATCCCAGGATTCAGATCACTTAGGAAGATGAGGACATATCAGTACCTTCTCCCTCACTCTCTCCTTCTCCTTCTTTTAAATAAACTTGTAACCTGATGAGGCATGCTTACTGGTTCCATGATTCTGTCATTTCTGCAGAATTTTCTGTTACAGAACATTCTGTTCTGTCTTGGTACACTTATCACACAACCTTCTTGCACTACAAATAATTAAAAAAAAAAAAAAGAACCCTGAAAATCCAAGAGAGGAAAGTAAAAGCTTAAAGGCAGCTGCTATTTTATTTCAATCAGCCTACATCTTTGGGAGTTTGAAGTGATAATAATACATAAAATACTATTCTTTTGGAAGGTAATTCCTCCCATACGTACAAAGGTACATAAAATGAAGTTTGGGAGTGAAAGCAGAACAGTTTTCAGCCAGGGAAATGATGTCTCAAGAACTACTTTTTCTTCTTCTGCTGCTGTCATGCTGGTTCTTAAAAATCTGGGCCATCATTCAACCTGTAGGTTCTGCTGTGCTGTTTCATAGAGAGCCACTTGGGTTCTGTGAGAGCTGATCCAGTTTTAGCCAAGTGCACAGAATGTTTCACAAAGAGCAATAAATCTCTGAGCTGCTTGTCTACTGTTTGATCTTTTTGATTAACATTATATGATAAAGGTGATGTTTAGGAAAAAAAGTTGCTAAGAGATCGGCTCAGTCTAGAAAAGTCATTTATGTTACCCTTCAGTTACATCAAAGAAAAACTGGCACAGAGCTAATAACAGTCACCTTCACAGAAACACCCTGATAGTATGATTTAAAATGAAGATCATGGGCCTGTTTCTCTAGAGACATGAAAATATTTTCTCTTGAAAATCAAGGTACTGATTTGAGGAAGTCTCCATAATCTGTCTAGATGCTGTGTGTTCTTTTGACGACCCATGCACAAACATACAGAAACCAGTAACAACTACCAGGTACTTAGAAACACATGGCAATCACCTTACTTTGTTGCTCATAATCCTCAGAATATATTCACAAGCTCTATATATTGACCAGCAGTATGTTGTCTTCACTGGAGTGCTCACTGAGATAATAATCTGTTCCTGTAGCCAGCATCACTGATGGAAAAGAGACCTAAACAAAGGGTCCACACAGAATGCCATAAATAAGGATGAGAGGATCAGCCCTAAAGCCACTCTTCTGAGAGGTAAAGTCAGGAAGCTGAAGTACAGGTGGGAGCTGAGCCAGCAGCTGAGCAGACCCCAGAGTGAGCCCTCCCCAGTGAGCACCATCGCACAGGGTCTCAGTACAGAGGCCAGAGCCAAGGACCAGGAACAGGGTCCATGGACAGACAAGGTAAACAATAAGCCAGAACTCACTGTCTAGCTTAGGGTCAGTGCCCAGGGCTGAGTCAAAATAGGGCTCCTGGACCAAGGGAAGGAGGATGCATAGGTGAGGATTACAGGTGTAAGGGCAGCTAGGACCTACCAGGGCCATCCCTGGTGTCACTTCGGAGACTTCAGACTTTGAGAAAAATAAATTTCCTTGGTAGCTTCCAGTTTTCTGCTGGTTCTTGCCAAAAGGCCAGTGTACTTACAGGAAATACATACAAAGCATGAAAATGAAAAACAGGCTCCAGCTCATGTGTTCTTGTAAGTCTGATAAATTAGAGACACGTGGCCAGCTTCTTTACTTTTTCTAACATTGTTGATGCCGTATCTATAATGGAAAGTTTACATATAGAAAACTAGGGAAATCCTACCACTCATTTTCATCAACAAGCTTATATACACCTAAGTTTTTTATTGTTAGAGGTACCCATAGTATAGGCCAAGGTGACCAAGATTTTAGGAGGAACCTGGGTCTCGGCAAAAGCTTGAGTAGTTGCTGGCCCAAAGAAGGGCAAGGACTCTAGAATGAAGGTTTTGGTTACAATAAGAGAGCCAAGATGACCTGTTTAATCTTTCCTTTCCTTTCCTAAATCCTATATTCCTTTTTATCTGAAAGGGGATGAAATAATACTTTAACATGCTTCTTGAAAAAAATTGTTATGCATAATATCCATATTTGACTTGTCTACTGGTCTGAAACACAGACAGTAGATTGCCCTGCTATCCTCTAGGAATCTCTTACACGGATATTTTGCTTACCCTTTTCTGTCTGAATTACTTACAGCCTTTTTATATGAGAAAAATGGATGGATTAACAGAGACTCTGCCTATCTTGTCAAAACAAACATCTCTAGATCCATGTTACAGCCTTAGGTTTGACTCAAGCCTCTGTCAGGGTCTCACAGACTCAAGAGCCTTCACCACTTATCTACTTTGTCAAATGTATTTCATTACTTCCACTCTGATGAGACAAATTAATAAGGTCATTATTTAGAGTTGTTTACCATTTTTTGATCAATAACTATGTTCAATATGGGCATTCATTGCCAGCTGGAGATAGGATAATTAAAATAGGAATATAAGTGCTTTTAATAAATTGCCTTGCAAACAGGAGTAATCTTGGGAACAGCATTAGGAAACCACTTTCTTCTGATTCCAGAGAACATCCCTGTGTTGTATGCCAAAAAAGAATAAAATGCAATAGTGCAAAGCCAGACACTTAAACTATCATTCTATTAAAAGAAATTACAAGAGTGCATAAGATGTAGGCCACAAAAGGGGACTGGAAAAAGTGATTTGTGAAAAATGAATTCTTTTCATCATTCTGTAGCTACATGAAGCAATATATTTTAATTGGCTGGATGTGAGAACCTATATTTCGCCTTTTCCTACTTCCCTCTTAACTACAGTGTTAGCCTTCTTTTATGAGACCAAAGATGGCAGGGTACCAGCACAACAATGAAGAAAATACTTTACCATATATGTAGTGTGGGGGCTCAGCCAGCGGGCTGAGTCTTACCAGAATGAAAGGGAGAGGGCAGAACAATGTTCTTATATTTCAAGTTATCCAGGAAGAATTCTCACCCACAAGGTTTATGAATTAGGACCAAAAGGACCATTGTGAGGACACAGAAAACCTAAAATAAACCAAAATTAAAGCATAGGAAACTACTGGTTCCCTAAGGAAAGAAAAAGAAAAAATAAAAAAAGAAAAAATATTCAGTCTCTTTTGGTGAGAGACCTTTCCATCAAATAAAAGTAAATACAATCCCCTTTTTTTTCATAATTAAGAAGTGGAGAGACAAGTAAACAAATGTGTTACAAACCACTTAGGCAAGATTTATTGGCAAGATCTCTGTATTGTAAGGAGGCCTGAACCTCTGACCCAGAGCAAGTATCATGATTTCTCTGTGGAAAGTGGAGAGAAAGAATGTTCCAAGTCCTAACAACCATAGATTGAATAAAACTTTGCAATAAATAATGCTATATCCAGTTTTTCTTAAGCTTCTATTTTAGGAAATACAGAAGTATGTTTCCTGATTAATATAACATAAAAAGTCAATAATTAAATATTTAAGTAGACGTACATTTGAAGTCATAGCTTCCAGGTCTCAGCATCAGCCAGCCACTGAGATGCAAAGGAGCACTTCTGAACAGCCTTTTTGAGAAACAATTTCAAGCCCTTTTGTAGCAGATCACAGATAGCTCATATTTTTAAGACATCCTTTATTATCAGAAATTATTATTTTTTCACAATTCTCAAAAATACTTCTTTTATTACTGACAATAAAGTACTGTAGGGAGCATTAAAGGAGATGCCAAGGATATTTATAGTACTGTGAATGTGAGAACCAGAAAGGAGAGGAGAAAGACCACATGGGAGTAGACACAGGAACTTGCAGAGGTATGTATGCTCCAAGTTGAAGGGATGAAGGGTGTAAAGCTATAACGAATACTTCCGTTTTAATTTGCCCAACTATTCAGTGAACAAATTTATCTGTAACCAGCAAAGACAGATTTAGAAGTTCTCTCAGAAGTTGTCTGCTATCCATTAGCAGGTGAAATATGACATCAATGCTTTTTTATATCTATTTTACTTTAAATTCAGATATCTTCTGATAAAAATTGTTATATGAAAAGTACGAGTTTGCCATTAAAGAAATACACTAACTCCATATTTAAATTCCCAGCTCTCACACCACTGATTTTCTGTTTCCAGTAAAGAGGCAGCCCAAGCTTCTCTAGTTAGGAATTAGTTTAAATTTCACCTTTTCCCTGGTGTAGATGGAGGAAAACATGTTAGCATAAGAACTTGCCTAAAATGAAATATAATCAATGAGATAAAATAGGATTAATTCATCTAACTTACCTGGCCTGCAAACCACAACATAGTTAAGGTGGAGGCTACATTAGACCCTTACAAGCCAAACCTGATCCAAGTCAAAGTCATTCAAAATCAAGCCTTATTGCAGGTAGTTTAAAAGCCCAAGAATAATGCTTGGCAAAACAGAGTGTATTTTGAAAAATTAATGAAAAAAAAAATTTTAAAAAGATAATATTTTGAATAAATTCCAAGCAATTTTTTTTTAAAATTTCCTTCATTGGAATAGGAAGAGGTTAAAAAAGGACCTAAGGTAACAAAACTTTTTAATAAAACCCAAATGAGATGTTTTATCTCCCTTTATTCTGTAGCACATTTCTAATGCTGTTACTATTTTTAGCCAAAATAAATCAAGACGAATTTTGTTAAATGCAGTAGTGAAGCGTGATCTTGGAACATAATTGAAAGAGCACTTTGAAAACGTCAGAACAAAGCATTTTAGTTTCTCAGAAAGAACCCCCATTTCACAGACATTTTCAATCAGATCAAAACTGCAGTTTTCCTGTAAAAGTACTGTCCACCTAAGAAATGGCCCTGACCTGCACCCTTGGGTGTTCTTAAGCCCAGGCTGGAGAGCGGGAGCTTTGCTGAGCTTAGCTTTGCTTAGCTTCCAGGGGTAAAGGGGGTCATCACCTGTGACCTCTTCCCACCCTGAAGAGTAGAAAGTGAAGAGGTTTAGCTCTAGACCATGTCTGTACAGGAGGACTGAGGTAGCACCACCTGCCCTGACCACGTATGTCCTCACAAGAGATGTGTGTGTATGAGCACGTGGATGCATGGCATACACCCACACACAGGTACACACATGTACTTGCTGCTGCTTTAGCCTTATTTGCAGCCAAGAGCAAGACACAAGGATGTGGTGCCAGGAAACACAGAGATATCTCAGAAAAAAAAAAAAAAAAATCCTCTCTACTACCAGCAGATGCAGCAGAAGTAGATTATCTCACACGAGTTTCCATGGTAAACTAAATTAATGAAAAATGCCTCATTTCTGAATTGCATCACCAGAGAGCAATTGTAATGGAAGTAACAATGAGATATGTAGGTGATAATTTTCTTCCTCCTCTGTGTAGCAGAATGGGAGGAACATATCCCTGTTGTGCAGTAAATGCCAATACATGTAGCCAAAGTGTTTATTGTTTTGAAGCCCTCAGGAAATTTGGGTAAAAACTAAAGCCAATTTTTCTATTGGATCATTCACTGAAATGAATGTTCATTATAACATAGAGAAATGAAACAATGCAAGGCCATTTTAAATTTAAATATATTTTAGCAAGTAGAGCAAGAGCTGCTACATTATTCTCTCGGTAGGGTGTGAGCTGCTGTATCAGTAAGCATCTGTTCTTTGTAATTCCTCCAGTCAGAATCCGATGATTTAGTAAATATGCAAAGAGCCATACTTCTGAAAATTAACATTTTTCCTGAGGTGTTTGTTTCTAGTTCCTATACAGCAGATGGCACTGGTGGAATAAGAAGTTATGATGCGTGACAACTTGTAGAAGCAGGCCCAGTCAGGTTTTGAATGCCGGCAAGAACGGACACCTCACAAACTACTTGGACAAACAGTCCCTATGTTTTACAAATCTTACCACCCAAGAAATCAGTGTTTTCTTCTGCCTAAATGGAATTTGCTCTGTTACAATTTGTGTGGATTTTCTCTTGTCACTGGGTACCACATTAAAGATCCTTGCACCCTCCAAGTATTTATGTATGTTGATAAGACCCACACTTGAATCTTCTCTGGGTGGAACATTCCCAGTTCTCTCAGCTCCTTCTCACATGTCAGATGCTCCAACTCCATAATCATCTTCGAGATCTTTTGCTGGACTAACTCCAGCATGTTCACATGTCTCTTGTGCAGAGGAGCCCAGAACTGGACCCAGTGCTCCAGATGCTGACTAGAGGGGAAAGATTACCTACTCTGGTATGCTGGCAACACCTCTCCCAGGGCAATTTTGGCTTTCTTTGCTGCAAGAACATAGTGTCTGTGAAGATCCCCAAGTCCTTTTCTGCAAGGAACTTTGCATTTATTTTTGCTGAATTTCATGAGATTCCTGTTTCTTCTGCCTGTTGAGGTCCCTATGAACTGGTAACACAACCACCATGTCTAATAACCAATCCTCCAGCTTTTTATCATCTGCAAATCTGCTGAGGCTGCACTCTGTTCCACTTTACAGGCTATACATGTTAATGTTAAACAATACTGGTCCCAGTACCAATGGGACCCTTCTCAAGGCAGACACTGTGCTGCTGACCACAACCCTTGAAGACTGATATTTGTGCCAGGTGTCAGGCCACTTGATTATACCTTTATCTAGTCTGTATTTCATCATTTCTTCTGCAAGGCTTTTATAGAAAACAGGTTTGAAAGCCTTGCTAACCTCAAGATCTCTTACTCTTCTCCTTGCCCTCCAAGCCAGTCATAGGCTCACAGAAGGCTATTAGGATTATGATGTATGATTTCCTCCTCATAAATGCTTGCCATCTGAACCAAATCACCTTCTTGTCCTTCTTATGTTAGGCAAAGCTTTCCAGGATTAGCTGCTCCAGAACTTTTCCAGGGATTAAGATGAGGTCATCCAGCCTGCAGTTCCTTGGATTGTCCATGACCATGGCTTAAATTGGGCAAAAAAAATTACACCTTTCTTCTGAATTAATGCAGACACTCCCTCCCTCCACGCTTAGATGCGACATCTCAAAATTAAAACAAATCCCATTATTTTGTTTTGAACATATTTTTCTGGTTTCACCATTTATGAAGCCCCAAATAGTTACTAAAGGAGCATTCAGATATTTTACACTACTGAGTAAATGCTGGGGTTCTGGTACAGTTCCAAGTGACTGCAGCTGCAAGAAATGCAATGGGAAGAAATCTCCTGTGGTAGCTTCAGAAAGCTTGTGGCTTGTCAGGTAGGCACAAGGCCTTCCCTAGGATGACACTTATTTTGTTGCCATCATCCTGATAATGACTGCCATTGGCCAGATGCCGCCAGAAAAAGGCTACAAAAATATAGGAAAAATCCTTTGACTGAAGTCTAAACTGACTGCTGAGTTGAACAAGTACATCCAATGCCCTCAAAAGGCTGTGTTTAGGAGGGACTTGAAGTCATTCAAGGTAGACAGACAGAAGAAAGAGCACGGATGGTGAATTTTCTTTAGTCTCACCATGAAACTAGACCTTCCCTGGGATTAACAAAATATGTCGTCCATCTCAAATTTTATTTATTTTTATTTATCCAGTTTTTAATGAGAAGGCTTTTTTCCTCTAGGAGACAAAGTAAACCCCAGAGTTTTTCCTCTAGGAGACAAAGTAAACCCCCAGAGCTGTTACATAAGGTTAGATGGTGCTCAGAAACTTCTGGAGCATTCACCCTGGGCATTAAATCCTAGTTCTGAATTTTCCAGCTTTTATTAGAGCTTTAAATATTACAGCCCAACTGATTTGTTTTTATGTTTAATACTGCTGTTAAAAAAGTGAAGCCAAATGGAACTTTTTGCTTATAAGTACACTTTCAAAGCATTTTGATAGAAGAGGATCTTAAACAAAGTTACAAGTCCCTATTCTGACATGCCACATGTGAATAAAAGAACAGAGCAATTTCCTCACTACCTGGATAAAACACAGTTGAGATTGCCAAGTGTTCCTAAGAACAAGAAATCATATAGGCAGCCCAGGGAAGGGGATAAAGGGCACTCTTTTTAACAAGAGGAAAAATGGTAATTCATACATATACTCTACCACTTCAGGGTTTTTCCCATGTGTTATACATGCCGTACACTATCTTGGAATAATTTCCATTCAATGTTTGCACAGGATACACAATTGACAGGGCTGGGAAATCATTCCTAGGTCTTTATTCTCTGCTGGACTTTGGGACTGCGCAGGCCCATCTTCCACTTCACCGTATGTCACTGTGTTGAGTGAAAAAGTGGGCAACCCCTTGGCTTCACTAATGCTCTGGTGCCAGGTAACACATGTACTGTTTCCCAAACCCCACTTTGGCAGTCACTTCATGAGCATCTGCTGCCCACGGCTAGGGGCAACCTGTCTTCCCCCACAGCTGCTGACAGCAGCAGGCAGCTCTTGTCTTCACCTTCTCCTACAAGTTCAGCTCCCTCTATCAGCTTGAGGTCTACAGCACAGGGCAGCAAAGAGCAGCTACCACAGGAAAGGTGAGAGCAGAGCTGCTGTGGTCAGTGCAGCAGTGTAAAAGTGACTTTCTCCAGTGATTCAGTCCATTCTCCTGGAGACAGCCCAAATTTTCAGAATTCATGAGAATAGCTGGCATTGCAAAAGGCATGATAGGAGTAACAGAATGAATTTTATATGTTAATTTTTTTACCTAAGCCTTGTTGAAAAACTGAGGAGTTTTGAGAAGAAAAGCAAATGGCAAATTACAGTGGAGAAGAGAAAGTTTAACTGGACTTCCATTCTAACATCATATAAAAGACAGACACCTTCTCTGAACTCTAGTCAGGAATGATATGGAGTTCAAAAGAAGAAGAAAATGGCATTAAATATAGCCTGTTTCCATTCTTGCTAAGATAGCTGAAGCCCATTGAGGCATTCACACAAAGCTACAGGATCCCCTCCTCCTCAGAATCAAAACACTCAATAGGGACGTTTGGTGATACAGATGAGAAGTGAGCAAAAACAGGAAAATAGCTTGACATATTCTAAATTTTTCTCCAAAACATATACCCAGCAGGGACAAGTATGAAACATCATTCAGAAAGACACAGAAATTATCAGCCACCCTGTGCTAGTTTTGTTTCACTTGCTTTTAAATTTGTTTAAAAATTGTTTTAATTTGTTTTGTTTTGTTTTAAACACCTGAGTCATTGTTTTCTGCATGCTCACTTGGGTTACTTTCAGCCTTCAGAATTTCCTGAAATACAAGCCATAAAAAACAAGTCATTCTTTGCTCACCCTCATAAATCATCACACAACAAAATCATTGCCCTACTGCCTGCAGGTGACTGATTGGAAAAAACAAGTTCTGACACTGAAGAGATTATGACAAAGAACAGGACTTAAGAAAACAGAGACTGCTGTAGAAAAAGAAAAGGTTAACTTCCTCCCCATTGACTTTGGGGCACAGAATTCTAACACATCAATTTCAAACAGATGCTTTGTGTCAAAAATCTGTACATTAGAGCAGGGTTCCACTCTTCAGTGGGGCAAGAATGAGAGTTTTACAAAGAGATTCAGTTATCATCTCTTTTTCCTCTGTGCCATGTGCAGAGCAGGATGCCATGTCAGAGTGGTACAGAATGTTCACCATCTGCTGTTGGCTGAACTCTCCCCAGGACTGAGTTTCTAGATCCCTGCATTTCAAAAGTGCTGAGACACCCTGATAGCCCATTTGTCTATGAGCAATAAGGATACTCAGCACTCCATCTAGAAATTATTCATAAAATTTAAGAGTGATCCCCAAAATGCAGAGTCAGGTGCCTGCAGTCTATAGAGAATGTATATGATCTGTATGAGCTTTGCAATAGCCAAACTACTGAAAGGAACAATATGTAAACACTGTAAAGTGTAAACACTGTAAACACCGTGAGCCAAACTAGAGGCATGGGGAATTTTGCAGAACTTGGATTTTGAATGAAAGCATTGAGCCAATGTGAAAGGATTCAGAGATAAAAAACATCTTTTGACTGAAGTAGCTAAGTTACACACACACAGACCTATAATGTCTTACCTATAAAATCCACGAAATAGCCAGTCTCCATTTATACTCAAAGGAGAGATGTCAGCACTCCCAGAAAGATTAATTTGTCTACTTTTCAGTATTGATCATAAGATAAACCAAGTGACAAATCACATTATTAGCACTCCTATAGATAGTTTCTAGACAACAGATTGGCTCAGTTGGTTAGAGCACAGGGCTAATAATGCCAAGCTCACAGATGTGATCCTCATAATGGCCATTCACTAAAGAGTTGGACTCGCTAATCCTTGTGGGTTCCTTCTAACCCAGAACATTCTGTGATTCTGTGTAACTATTCAGATATTGACTTCTGTATTTATAGAATCATAGACCTGTTTTGGGATGGAAAAGACCTTTAAAAGTCATCTAGTTCCAACCCCCTTGCAGAGAGCAAGGACATCTTCAAGTAGACCAGGTTACTCAGAGCCCCATCCAAACTGACCTTGAATATTTCTAGTGATGATGCATCTGCAGCTTCTGGGCAACATTTCAACAGATGACTCTCATCATCAATCTGTCAGATTGAAAAGATGGTCATGAAACAATTTACCTGAGATCAGGAACAGATTAATTATCACAGCATTTGCCAGACCAGTAGGAGACTTGAATTTCATTTTTCCCCCAGTGACCAGTGTTTGGGTTTGTAATCTACTGAGAGAAGGGAACTTTAATCTCTCATCTCTTAGAACAGGCAGGCCACAGTTCAAGCAAATGATAGGGAGTAAACCAGTGGCAATACTCCTGAAATGGAATTACAGTCATCTGGGTTCCTGTCAGCACTTCCCTGAGTGAAACAATCATGCTTAAAGTAGTGCAACAACACTTAAAGCTAGGTCTAGGTCCTCTCTTTGGTCCTTGTTAAAAAACACTGCTGGCAAGCAAGACATTCTTAACACACCATTTTAACCTCTCTGACTCTAACTCTTTGCTGCCCCTGAAGAATAAAGTGTCTTTCTCACAACCAGATGGTTAAGTTCTGCACTGGTTGCATTGCATACCTCTCAGGCATGTGAGCAGCTATGCCACTGACCAGAAAATGGGGTTGTCCATTCTGCTTCTCTCTGCTGACTTATTGTATGTCAGTGTTGCTGGCAATACTGACTCTTAATTTGCTACGTATAATTAGAAAAAGCTTAGGGACACTGCAGTCTTCAGGGATCTGAGACTCCCTAAAGAAGCCCAGGCAGAGAACAAGTTCCCAAATGTTCAGTTCAGCCACAGTAGCAGTATTCTTAACTATGCAGAGTAGAAAAACTCTGGAGGTTCTATTGCTTTTTAGTTACAGAGGTGATTGAACACATTAATTTATTTTTTTTATTAATTTTCCTGTCATAATTAGATATCTGTTTTTCAAAGTACACTTTAGGCACCTAGGCAATATTTTCAGATTTTTCAAAAATACTTGATTTTTCTTTTATTAAATTTCATCTTGTTCCCACTGTACTGTTATCAAGCTCATCTAATTTTTCATGTATCGTCATTCCCTTCCATATCAACAGTGTGACTCAGTTCCATAATAGATATCATTATTTCAATCCTACTTCTCATGCCAAAATCATTAAAGAAAATACTCAGATACACTCTAAGGCTGATTCATGAAAAATGGTCATAGTAGTCCCCTTCAAACTACTGCATATTTTTCTCAATATTGTTCATTTTCATCTCCACTTTAAACAACTCCCTAACTATCTCAAAGTTTGTACCTTCATGTTATTAATGAGCACTTTCCTACGGGCATCATTTCAGACGCTTTCCTCATAAATTAGTCTGTCTCAGTGGGACCTACTTCCATTTAGCTTCAGATGTCTTTAGAGTGGTCATCTACACCTAAGAGAGTCGCCCCTGGCTAACTTTGCAGCCAATGGAGAGAAATAAGCACTTGTAGCTGTGATTCATCTGACTTATTTTAGATATTTATTTCAGGATAGGATGAATCATACTCTAAAAAGAACTTTTTTTTGGCTAAAAAAAGGAGCATGAGGTGAGTAGTTCAGAAATAGAGGTCGCCAGACCAGACACATGTATTTAGTCACAACAATCCCATCATTTATTACTAAACAAATTTGATCCTTCACACCTTTCTGCATTATAAAACCTGTTATCCAAAAAACTAATCCAGTTATTCAGGCATGACACTCACTTGACAAAATGTATTCTAATTTTTACAATTTTCTTTTACCTTTATGTCATACATTATTCTTTCCATCATAATTTTAACTTGCATACTCTTGATGTTACACCTGATGTTACTTGAGGTCTGTTGTTGCTCAGTAATTTCACCCTAAATAAATTAACCTCAAGGTGTTTTGCTCCAATCTACAAAGCAGATTTTTTTTGCATTCATTCCAATTTGTACTTTATTAATTTTTATATAATATTATGTGTTTATTTATACATAATTATATACTACAAAATATTGATGATCTTTTCTTTATTCTTATATTTTACATTTTCTAGTAAAGTGCTGGATCTTCTGAAAGTTAAGCTCAAGCAATGCCAGAAGCTTGGAACACAAGAGATTCATTACTAGATATGGTTTGAAAGGATGTGCTGTCCCTTTGTAACTCTTCAGTTGTGTGTCTTTAGTCCCAACTTTGAAATAACTAATAAAGGTAATAAATGCATTTAAGCATTCATTTTACATCCAGTGAGTCACAATAGTTATTGAAATCTGAAACTGTGGAAGGGGAAGAATTTAAAATTACTTAGAAATACATAACACCAGAGCAGTAAACAACTTCCACTCCCTAAATCTTCTTTATTGGGAAGCCTCTTTGCAAACAGATGCACTCAAAAATTATCTCTCTGATGCTTAGTAAATTAATTTCAATTTGACTTTATTAATACCAAATAGGTATCCTTACTAACAACACATATTCCTCACTTGATTGCCATATTTATGAGAAATAATAAAGTGCAAACATTTAGCATAACATTCCAATGATTAAAGGACTATAGTAGGTAGGGGGTTTTCATACTCTGAACAGTCAAGAATCATGCATAATGTAATAGCATATTTTTCAGCTGGTGTTGGCAGGCCAGAATTTAAGAGATATTTAAAATGTGTTTTTATTGTCAAGAGAAAAAGGTCTTTCAACTGATCTGAAGCAATTTCTGTGTAAAAAGCTGAAGAGGCTATCATTATAAAATGTAATGGTAAACAGAGAATCCTGACAGAGAACATCCTAGGAAACTGTTTTTCCCTGTATTTGATCTGTGTTTAGTGAGGAACTGATCCGAAGCTCATTTGAGAGTCAGTTGAAAAGCTCCTGCTGAAGCCAGTGGATTTTGGATTGCAATCCAAATTGCCAATGCTGGATTGCAAAAATAAGGTAGCTGAAATTATCCAAAGAGGTTTGGACAGATGGAAAGTAAATGATGATCAAGATTATGTATATAATTGGTGTTAAAATGAGAGATGAGACTAGTATGAAAATCTGAAAACAATGTGGAGTTCTTCTGGATATTTTTTTCCCTATTTGACCAACAGCAATGGCCCTCAAGGTTTTGGATCTGTGGTTTTATTCAAAAGCACTACAGAAATAGGTGTCAGGTATGAACTGCAGCATGTAGAGACTTCCACAGACCTACCAGTAAATCTTAATTCACATATCAGAGGCTGGTTTATTAAATACTATGGGTTAATAACATAAGGAGAACTTTAAAAAAATACATGGATGAAAATTTTTATGGGAAATCAAATGACCAGGAAACACTGATAGTGAAAACAGTCACATTCATCACATCAAGAAATGTGTCAGAGCTTCCTATGAGCAAAGCTAGAGAAGCCAGCTCATTCACAAATGGATTTTTTAACATTTACCTCATGTAAGAGTGAGTCAGTTTTGTATTATCAGTAATTCACTCATCTACCTTTTATAGATTAATATAATTTTGTATTTATAATAAATTATTACATATATTAAGCTGATTTTATATCAGAGCTAGAATAGAAGAGTTATGCTTTGAAGGAGTAGTTTGCTGTTGAGTCAGTGCTCATGCTGGGGTTTCCATCTGCAGACTATCTCAAACTGTTCTTCATCTTTAGGCTTGGGCAAATTAGATTCATCCAAAATAGGTTAACTACCTAATAACACTATTTTGGGTAAAATGTAAATTTTTAATTTCAACTTCTAATTTCTCCTTTCCATTTGTTTTTATCCCTTGGTTATTACTGCAATAATAATTTTAATGTATTTCATATTATTGAAGATATGAATTATTAATGTGCTATCTGTATTGCATTATTCTGAATTATTGTATTCTATCATGTATTCAAGATTTTTAGTAAAAATTAAAAATATTTGTTACACAGAGATTTTCATCAGAGGCTGGCTCCTGGAATGCTCCTTGGGAGGATCTCAGGACTGAAAAATGGCTCACAATTTCTAGTGTCAAAGGAAACAGTCTTTATTATATTACAATTTAGCTTCTGCCAATGCAAATCTCTAAAATAAGTCTGGGGTTCTATGGGGGCCTTTTTTTCTTCCTGTTGACTATAAAGAAGCCCAGAATGAGTTGCTCAGATGTAGATAAAGAGCTACATGTGGTCAGTTACACCAACCTCACTTCAAGTGATGTAAATTTACTTCTGTCTGCTGTCTAAAGGTCTTCTTAGAAGGGGGAATATAAATCCCATTCAAAACTTTATTCCACATCTTCAGGACCAGTTCCAACAGAGAGGAAGAGAAATGAACAGGATGCTTTGTATTCCACGAGAGTTTGCAATTCTACCAGTCTGACAAGGTACTAAAATTTTCAGTGACATTGTTTCCCTTGAGAAATTTTAAATTCTGAGACAATTAGGATAATATTTTTAAGCAGGAAATTCCTTAAGGGGTGCAGTCTTTGCCAAAGATGAAGCACATTAAAACAGGCATTTACTCTACATATCCTGTTGATAACCAGAAACCTCTCTGGAGCTTAAGAACAGGTACAAAAGGAATATCCAGCAGCTAACTGCAAAAGAGTTTGTGTGGTAGTTAACCAAGAAAAAAGTTTTGTCTCTAATGCTGTGTAAGAACACAGTATGTTCTGCCTTCCATTCATTTCCTGTACACAGCAGCTCATTTGTCCCCAGGTGTGCTGATCCAGCAAATGTGAGATCAAATGTAGGCTTCTAAACGATCTGCAGGGCATGTTCCACCAAGTTCACACTGACAGACTGATCTGCCTGACTCATAAATTTAGTCTTGATAGTTAGCCCTCAAGCCACTGATTTGTTTCCAGTGCATCATTTGGACACACTTGGTCATGATCTGGAAATGAATGGCTGCTCAAAGTATTCTGCCTTGGCAGTGTTCTTGCTGAAGAGAGAAAAATCTTAGTTGTGTGGAAACAAATTATTGTGTCCCAAATCTTTAGATCTAACTCAGATCCAAACTCAAAGAGCAATATCAAATCTACAGCTTAGTCCCTTCTGTAACTTTGAGCATATTTTGCAGTGTGACTTTCTTAAGACGCTACACACTTCAGAGTCAGCAGCATAAATTTATCTGAAGGGTCATTCAGAATACACAGTCTGGTTTAAAGTCCAGCAAAGTACTTGTTTACTCACTGCAGTGGGGAGCACTGTCAAGATCACATTTCTGTTGCTGATAAGAACAAAAAAAGCACTTGTTCTTTTCTGTTTGTCTTTTTATTTCTTTTTTTTTCTTCTTTTTTTTTTCTTTTGGAGAGCTGGGGTGCCTTAATCTTAAATTTAGCACTTGATAAAGGGCCTGGGCAACATTTTCTAGACTGCTGTTATTGCAGAGTGGAATTGAGGGCTATTTATAGCCTTTGTGACTTTAACCAGCCATTGTGATTGAAGCAGAGACCTTCCTAATTCATTCTTCATAATCCTGTAGTTGTTTTTGTTTGACCTAATTATCTGTGACTGCAGGTGTCAGCCTTCCTTAATGTGCTTGAATTGTGTGTTAGGAAAAAACATCATAAGAGCTTTGAACATACAGATTCCCAGACAAGCTAGAGAGCCTTTTATTTGCTTTCCTTAAAAACTATACAAAGCCAAATAGGATTTTTTTTTCAATCAAACTAGGTTATTTCTGGCTAAGTTTGGTGTTATAAGGCCTGCAACAGAAGATAGGCACTCTGTTAGCATCTATGGTCTAGCAAGGTATTTAAAGGGAAGAAATCACTAAGCAGACAGACTGCAGCAAAGTTTACAGCAGCCATTGTGCAATGCTGAAAGGTGATTCTACTAAACAAAAAGAGCCATTCTGTAAATCTGGGGTAAATATGGGATTGCTGCTCTAGCAAGAAGTTCAGGATGCACAGTGTGACATGGCAATCATCCAGAGTAAAGATGTAGCTTGCAACATGGGATTGAAGAAGACAGGACAGTGCCCTACTCAGCACCTACTTACTAAGCACTTACTTACTCACTGGGTAAGTGGTGAGATCACACTCATCTCCACTCTTCCCAAAATGTGCTGATGGTAGGAAGGTAGTACCCAGCTATTCTGTTAGTCATTCACTGGAGAGATGAGGACTCAGGGTTCACTGTAGATACCTAAAGTGGAATCAGAAGAATACTCCCCTCTTTGTTACAGCTTCTTTCTTGCTTTTACTCTGTTCAATATGCTCCCCCTTCTTTCATTATTAAGTTCACTTATTCAATTAATCACTTGGCAGTGAGAAAGTACCATTCTCAGACAGCTTGCTTTTCCTTTCCAAGTGTCTTTCCAAGGCACTTCTTAGAGTGAGGAGGAAATTTTGCATTTCTATAAAGTTTACTGTGGTCATTACTACTGAACCAAAATCTGGGAACCTTGAGCAAACATTTAGTTTAGGCTTAAGTACTTTCATGCACAATATATTTTCTTATATTAATTTATTATGTATTTTACTCCTCCTGTAGACCACAGCAAAAAACCTTTCACCAATGCATGTCCTTCCCCTTAAACTATGTGAGACTGACCTGGTTTATACTCAGCCTCTGCCAGTGGCTGCAGCAGCCAATCCTCACCATATGCAATAGCACATACTCTGACTCTCGGGCAGATTTTTAATGCTGTTTTTTAATTTATGATCCACCTACCATGCACGGCGGGATGGGGGGAGGGTACCCCCTACTCAATTTAAAAACACAAGCAAAATTCTGGTGTTAATTCTGCTGATCATTTAGCACTTCCACAGCTGTGCTCACAACCAACCAAGTCTGTCAGTGAGGTACACAAACTAGCCCTTTGCAGATGATACAGAACATGGGAATGAATCCATTTGTGAGAGCTATCTCATTTTTATAACAGGGGAATCAGATAGCAAAGGCGCCTTCCATGCTCTACCTTTCCTGCTTACTATTTCCCTTAACTTCACTGCCCCTATGGCAACAAATGAAGAATGTGATGCTCTAGATATAGAGCAGATATACTGTGGATAATGCCTTCTGGGAAAGAGTTCATTTGGACTGACTCCTGGTGGCTCTGGCTGTGTGCCTGTGAGGGCCTTCAGCTCCCACTGCTGAAGGGAACTAATGAAATGCAGCACAGATCAAAGAGAGGGAAAGCACAGGCAGGCCCTTCAGGCCCTGTCATATAGCCTTTGTTTTGATATTCTAACTCACCAGGACCACCATTCTGTCTTAGGAAAAAAAAAATTTGCTGTCACTTTGTTTTTCTGAACATCTCAGTGTGCTTTTGGAGCTCTGTGAAACAGCTACCACTGAGAAATAATCTTGTTGCTGGAGTTACCTCAACAGTAGAACTGTTTGTACCATTTAGTACCACACACACACAAAATATTCTTCTCATTGCTGCTCTGCAGCATGGCTAACTGGGAAAATCTATTATCCCACACCACCATTACAAAGGTTTTCCTACTATTCAGCTGGATTGGCACTAATGTGTACCTGTGGGGGAGAATCTGGTTGCACATTAATCTGATTCTGCTGCTGTAAGAAGAAACTTCATACATGCTGTACATACAATTTTACCTAACTATGCTCCTTGCCACCATCTAGTGGGTGGCTAGACATTTTGTTTGTCCCTAAAAATTACTGGGTTATCTTCTGGAGAAGGCACAGAAATACTTTGCATATGTGCCATACTTAAATGTGTTTGTCAAAAATAGCTTCTCTGCTAGCTCGTTCAATAATTACTATATCTGTTTTATCTGCTACATGTTTTCATCAAAAGAATATGGCTAAAAGTCAAATATGGCAAGTATTTTATTTTTTTTTCTCTGTATTTAGTTCATCAAAACTGTCTTTCTCTCTAGATAGATATCTGATTTCAGTCAGCCCACTGAAAGCCCTTAGGAATGAATGACAGTTTTCAGATGGAGCCACTACTTGCTTCAACTTTGCCTTTTATAACAGAACATATTGCACACGGACCAAATGTGTATACACAAGGAGAAACCAAGTCAAGATGACTTACTGAAGTCTACTTCTGACCTCAGTCACTTGAAACCATTATCTGGCTTTTCATATATACCCTTATGTCCTCGTTCCCCTGCAGCCCTACTGACTCCCACTAAACTGAAAGCTTAACAAGGCAGAGGAGGTACAGATGAAGTATTAAGAATGCACTTACTGTTCAAGAAAGTGTTTTGGTCTGTTGTCCACTCAGAGTCTCAACCTTCTATTACACTAACAAGCACTTTTCAGCTGGATCTATCAATACTAATTCAATCCTCTGAACTCACAGTCAGTTGTGTAATAGACATTGAGTTCTGGGAGTCACAAAACTTCCAATCTTGCTGCAATGAAGAAGCTTAAAACCTCTACTGCCAAAGTTACAAAAGCTGCAGTGTACAAGACAAAAGAACAATGGTATGACGAATGCTCCAAAAAAACAATAAAGTTTTTTTAGGAGACAGATAAAAAGCTGCTCTTGTTCCCTTTCAAGTATGTTTCCAGAGCTATTTTCAGCAGTCATTGCAGTTACTCACATGGATGGATGGATGGATGGATGGATGGATGGATGGATGGATAGATAGATAGATAGATAGATAGATGATAGATAGATAGATGGATGTACATGTCTATGTATACATGTCTACACACATACATATATTTTCCTGCATTTCACCTGTTGTGACTTCTTGATAATTCCTTATCCATTCTTATTCACAGTGGTAAGGATTTCCTGAAGTCTTCCAGTGGACCTTCATTGTGTTTCGCATAGTTCCAGTGAGTAGACACCACCACCAGCTTGAATGGCACTTTGGGACCTGCTATGAGAACTCGTTTCTTGCTTATTTATGACTTAATTATTACTGGTAAAACAATAGTGAATGAATTTACAATGAGTACACTTTCCCATGTTTAAAAACCAGTAATTCGTAATTTGCTACAATTCAACAGGAAAACAAGGTTCCCTTCTTCCAAAACTTGAGAAATGTCAACAGCTAAAATGAAGCTGGTGTACACATCTAAAGCAGGTAATTTTCACAGAATCATAAAATTATAGAATCATAGAATTGTTTGAGTTGGAAGACACCTTAAAGACTATCTAGCTTCAACCCCCCCTGTCATGGGCAGGGACACCTTTCACAAGACCAGGTGGCACCTTCCACAAGACCAGGTTAAAGCCCCATCCAACCTGGTCTAGAAGACTTCCAGGAATGGGACAGACAGAGGTCCCCTGTGCAACCTGCTCTGGTGCCTCACCACTCTCATACTGAATAAATTCTTCCTAATATCCAATTTAAACCTACCCTCTTTCAGTTTTAAGCCATTGCCCCTTGCCCTCTCACCACACGCTCTCACAAGAAGTCCTTCTCCAGCTCTCTTGTCAGACCCCTGTAGGAACTGGAAGGCTGTTCTAAGGTCTTCCTGGAGCCTTTTTTCCTGCAGAGTAACCCCAACTCTCTCTCCAGCCTGCCTTCATAGGAAAGGTGCTCCAGCCCCCTCCTCATCCTCATGGCTCTCCCCTGGACCCAAACAGGTCCATGTCCTCCTTATCTTGGGGGCCTCAGACCTGGACAGTACTCCAGGTGGGGTCTTATGAGAGTGGAAAAGGGAATTACCTTCCTCAACCTACTGGTGAGAATCTTCTTCATGCAGCCCAGCACACAGTTTGTGTTTTTGATGCACTAGATGTCATCTGAACCGAAACTGGTATGAAGTGACAGCAGTGGGAAGAGCCTAGAATGCCTAAAAGGACCATAGGTCTGCTTACAAGATCTAGATTCACCTGTGGAAAGCAGGTTCTCAAGAAGCTGTTTTTCTAACAAACTGTTGGTGCTACTTCTGTCTTTAAAGAGTTATAATAATGCTCATAACAATAATAATCATATGTGTTTGTTTACTTTGATGCTTATGAGAGAAAGAAGTACAAGACATATTCAAGAACACTTTATATGGTAGCTGGTTTATTTAAGTAGTTAAATAAACTAATAAATATAAATATTTAATAAAATAAGCCAAAAGATAAAAATATTAGTTAGATGTGACACACAGAAAATACCCTTTCTTACAAGAAACACCTTTTGAATTTGACAGATGGCTTAATGTGAGATTTCAATTTACCTTCAATAGCGAAATAAAGGTGAAAATAAAGTGGATGGCCTAGAGGTATGCATAGAATTCAGAAAATTAGTTTTCAGTTTATGGCAGGAATTTACAGTAGCCTAATAAGGTTAGTCTTACTAATCTCTACAGGTAACCAGTGGAGCCACACAAAGGAATTTAGAGCAAGAGGAAATTTAGCCATTAGAAAAAACCTCCTCTCTTCCCCAAATGTTCCTTTTCATTTCCTCGTTGGACAATCAAGATCTTAATTGGGAAAGGCTAGTCCTGAACTGATAAAAATCAAGCTGAAATTGGCAACATTATTGCTCCTCTCTCAGCTTTAAAGTGGAAGCAGTGATGCATGAAGGAAGTGCACATGAATGGGACCAGAAGCTTCACTACTCAAGAAGCTGAAATCCCTTTTCTAAAACTATTGAGTGCACAACAGCATGGGCAGCCACTGAGATGAGTATATCACTATGTTTGGACCCTATGCAATCTTAATAAATTTTTTTTTTAAACCATTCCAAAGACAACTGCAGTCTCTAAGAAAACATTTTAGGAAGTCTTTCTCAAAATTTTATGTTTTGGGGTTTTTTTATTTCTAAAATGGATAGGTACTTAAAATAAATCCTAAAATCTATGAACCAGCTCTACTATACCACTTAAAGGATGTGATACAGATCATGGTGCACCATTTCAGAATGAGACTAAACACAAAATAATGGTTCCTGAGGGAATAATAAAATCAACAACATGAGAACAAGTCAGTTGCAAAAAAAATTTTTGTTATTATTGCAGTCAAGAGATATTAATCTTTTGCCACATATTTAAGGGAACACAAAAGCATGAAAGCAAATGTTTAAAAATTCATGTTATAGAACTTTCTGGGACAACATAATTGGAATTATTGCCTGCTATAATTATTGCCTTGGGTCTTAATTTTTTTCTCCTTCTTCTATTTTTCCCTTCTCTCTCATTCCACTGAATACAGGAGACAATTCCTCTTCATGTATCAGTGTACCATTTGTTGAGTACTGCCCAGTGTTTCAGACAATGTGATATCCTAAAAAAAGACACAAATGAAGTATTTTATAATACATTTTCAGAATATGGAGTTCCAGTATTTGTTCTCATGATATCCAGAATTTAAGAGTAGTAATACAGTTAAACCCTGCTCTTATTATTTTGCATCTAATGGGGTTAGTGGTTTGTATTAGACTTTTCATTTAGTTCTGCAGTTAGTGAGTACCATAATAGCCTTGAAGGAACAGAAGATTTCTCTTTTTGGTTTAATTTGGTCCTTCGTAAATGTTTGTTTGTTAAAGCTACACAACTGTATTTCCTGACAGCTCCCTGTAGTGTTGTATCAAGAGATAATTTAGGCAAGACTACAGGACAGTACAAGAAAAAATTTTGCAGCACACCAGAGTGTTGGCATTTGAGGTCAGGGACACAGCATCACCAGGGCTTGATCCTAAACACAGCAAACTTGCTCAGAGGCAGCTGATATCTTGCAAAATGGTTTTCAAACTAAATGTGATTGGAAAAGGAAGACATAAAAGCAAATGTCTGTACATAAACAGCTAGGGCTATAGTTCTGCCTGGCTCCAGTCTTCCCCACCCAAGTGTTGATGCTTTCGTACAACTACTGCCACTGAAGTCAACACACACATGTTAGGAGCATTTGGCACTTTTCAGAACTGGGTCCTCAAGAAGATACTGATAAAAACTGTAAGTGCTGCAAATGCATGAGGGCTGCCAAGGGTTCTTTAAAGATAGATATCTTTCATAAAAATAACTAATGCCTGGCCTGTGTTTGATCATGTTCCACCGGCTACTGCATCTGTGGAACAATTTCTTAATGCTTCTGACTCACTTGGAAAGGAATAAATACAAGAGTAAGAAACATGAGTAGAAATGTTCTTCCATCAAGATGCGGTCAAAAATTCTCTTATGTCATTGGACTCTGCCTGAAGATTTCTACACAAAGTTCAAAGAGACAGACTTGCTGAAATCTCTCCATATATTTCCCTCAAGGAGTGGGAGTGAAATGCATGGTTGATATTTTTGCTTCTGGTTTGCAGACTGGAGCCATTTCTTCCTCTTTTTTGACTTTTTTTTTTCATTTATTTATTAACTCTTTTTTTTTTTTTTTTTTTTTGGTGTGTGTTAAAAAAATAGTGACAAAATAGGCAGGAAGGTTTTCCTTTCTTTTTCTTTCTTAGTAAATCAAGCTAATAATTGCAAGAGATATTTGTCCATAGGCAGGCCTTGATTTGCCATGCACTGAGCCATCTATCTTTTGCTGTGGTTACAACAACCTGCTATGGGTATGCTAACCCATATATATTCTTGTGGGGCATCAACTCTTTTGCAGTCCCTGCCTGCACACACACATTGCTACTCTGATGTACCCCGGGGTAGATGCAAGCAAGTTTGCCCTTCAGTGAAGTTATTTTTCCTTTATTATCCTATTGCAGAATCTATCACACCCCAACAATTCCACGATTGATCTGCTGGCAGCCGAGCCCTGAGGCTCGGAATGTAAATAAGACTCAGTATGAAAGTGATGTGCACTGCAGCAGCCAACACTGAGTGCAGGTACTTCATCAATTGACCTGATTTCTGGAAAATCTGCTTGCAACCTTGAAACTCGCTTGCAATTACAATTTTTGCAATAAAATATTAGTCTCCATGGTAATGAGAAGTGCTTTACTAACTCATTTAGGAAAAAAAAAACCCACAAGGAGATGACAGTATCTCTGAGAAAATGAAATTTTCAACATTATTTCACAGTTGGACAGCTTCATGCAGACTTGTCAACAGATTAGTAGCATTCTTCCCATTTTATATATGGAAAATCAGAGTAATTAATAGCCCTCAGGCCTTCCTTGCAAAAAGGAGATTTAATGAGCTCTGTAGCAGTATCAGAACAGAAGAGCACACAAATAGTTTCCCTCTGTCCATGCAAAAGAGCACCAGCAATAGAAGGATAGCCCTCCCTTACTCCTTACTAGATCTATTAAATTTTATTAGATAAATGCTGCTCTACCCATTTAAATGTTGCAAAACTCTGGGACACAAACTATCTCTTTGGGGTGGGAATTCTGTCTTTCCTATGTTTTTTGGTAGTATCTATCACTATGGGAATCTCACCCACAGGCCTTAGTTAACTGGGGGGGAAAAGAATAATTGCATATCAGTAGGCACCAGAAGAGCAAGAAAAAAAGTTACAGGCTCTGTAGAAAGCCAGGTGCTCAACAGGTAACGTGTTGTTCAGGCCAACTTATGAAAAAGGGTCTTTTTTACAAGCTACATACACAGACTTAAAAACCTGGTTGTGCAATCTTTCTGAATAACTTCCTCACAGGAAACTGTCAAAATAATGGCCAAAACTACTCAAGACTGGGAGGCACAAAATTGAAATCAGGATGGGGAGAGAGAAAAGAACTACCCTTTTTCTCCCCTCTTAGAGGGTCAGAGAGAGAAGTGCAGAATTCAGTGCATGGCAGCCTGCCCAGGGGTGTCCTATCAAATCCACTTTCCATCAACAAGAAATCTTCTAGAAGATAATGGGCTAGTTGAAAAACTTAGTCCCATTTCTCCTGAGATGGACCTCTCTTGGATGGGCAGAAGAAGAAGAGTGGTTTGTGTCCTATGAAACTGCTGGGGTTTTAATGTCCTTCTTGCTCAGCTAGTTTTTGTGAAGCCTCAGATTTCCTCACTAGAAAGAAAACAGAATGTTATAACCAGCTCTGTTGGGTTCTGTTTCTGGTTCCTGCCATTGAATTACTGTCAATCATAGATAAGCAACTTTATCTCATTATTCTTCATGTTTTCCACCTCTAAAGCAAGATGCTTTCTTTTGCCAAGCACTCTAGATGAAAAAAATATATTGGATAGAAATAGATAAAGTATTCCTTCTTAAATTTGTTATATAGCCATAATTACCACTGAGCAAGAACGGAAAGAAAGAAAAATATTATTTACAAATCACAGCTGGAAATTATCTAAAAGCAGCCACTCTAACTACATTCTACAGTAACTCATACGTTTTAAATATGTCAGTGCTTTCTCGGGTAGACAGTAAAAATGCAAGCATTACTGTATGATCTCATGCTCGTAGCCACAATTAGATGAAATAAAATTATTTTGGTAAGAATAACAATTTAATTTCCCAAATAAAAACAAGAAAAGTTTAAAATAATTTCTGTGGTTTATGCCAGTGTTACTCTTTGATGCTGTCTGATGGTGTCTAATGGTTGCCTGTTGGATTATGCTGCTCTTCAGCTATACCTCAAACACAGATAGTTTTAAGATCTTTCAATAAAGATTTCAACTTAGGAGTTATAAACTGGGTTCATATGAATCATGGACTATTAACCTCTCTTTTTTTCATCGTGTTGTAGTATTCCATTGTATGTATTTCCCTAGAGGTCTCACTTTTAGAGATCAAAAAGCCCTTTTTCCCTCCTACTTTTTAAATATAGGCCTCGGTCATGGAGTTCTTTTCATGCAGATGAACTTTTAGGATTTTTTGGAACCCATTGTTAGGTAATCTGGCGTGCGGAAATTAAATAAAAGACAAGGCTAGGCTCATGGTTGAAAAGTTAAAAATAGCAGGAAAAGGTAGAGGCCCCAGCTCATTCTTTCCTCTACTTCACATCATAATTTCATACTACACAGTACAAAATGACACCATCTGACTGATTTACCACATTCAGCACTATATTTTATTTAGGCAAATTACTATGTGAGTGCAAAATGAAGGTCCAATTTGCTAACATTAGGTAATAAAAGGAAAGGCAAATAATTTTTCTGGTGCTCTGACCAGGGTTTTGAATGCTTTTCAATGCATCTTTAGATGCTGGAAAGTTTTTGCAGTAGATTATAATTTTCCTAATCTTCTAATGTATCGCCCAATTCAATTTTATAAAGTGTACATTAAAGTTCTAATCAACTTAACCTTAAGGTAGATACAGCAGTGTTTAAAAGTGCCTATTTTTATTTATGTTTGTGTATGTGTGTGTAGTTTAAACACTATTAAACTGGAGGACAAAAGTAATGAATTACAAATTGATTCTGACAGCAGAGATGCTAGTACAGCCCCTCGATTAGGACAATACAATTTTAAAATGTAAAACTTGGAAATATTCTTAAATCATAATGTTAGCACATGCAATCATTCAGACTGTGTCTCCAATCTTTTCCTCATACAGCTTGAAATAATTTTAGGAAAGGAATTTGAGAATCTTTGAAAATGATTTAGGAGCTCCACTTTCCATTTAAATTTTTTATCTTCTGCTTCTTTGTGTCAAGAACAGATAGTTATTTTAATTTCATTGTCTGGCAAAAAGAGGTGTATTTTCTCTAACAAAAAGCTGGCAGATGCACAGAGTGAAATAGTTCAGTATTAATGGTGACTTTGTTGAAGCTGGCATAACTACATTGGTACTTTCCTTGAAAGGTTTAGGTTGATTAGTGATAGACAGTTTTTTATTTTTCCCATAAAAGCTGAAGTATAGCTTGTACTACATCTAAAGTACTACAATGAGAAGTAGTGATGAGTATTCTTATGGTCCAGAGAACAACAGAATAGTGGAATCTTTGTTATCCACAAGTCTCTGACCTATTACATTTTCATTTTTTATTAAAATGAACACATTCCACAGAGTATAATTCTCATATTCAGAATTAACTGTTTTTAAAATATATTTCTTATCCACTTTTTTAGGGGAAGGAGAATGTGTGATTAAGCAGATACTTTTAACACAATTTAAGACTGTGAGCCATAATCCTTCAACTCTACCCTAAACATCTTAGTAGCAGCAAAACATAGTAGCAGCAAGTCTTCAATTCCCTGCTCATTGCCAACCAACAGGCAGGGACATGTCTACAGGAGCAGGGCTAAAGGATTCAGTACTTCACTGGAAGCCTCAATTCGAAATAAAATTAGAGTCGTAGGTTCTTTCTGTCAATCCTCTTCCAATAATTTCTGTTCCCTTCAATCCGGAGTTATCAAAGTACAGGAGCCTCAAGCATGTTCAGTTCCTGCATGTTTCATTAAAAAAAAACCATAATGGCTGTGTAAATGGCAGCAACTTGATGGACACTTTCACAGAGAGACCCAGCTGTCAGCAATTCTGCGTGGTGACTGCCTGGCCAGGAAGTCTGGGCAGGCTGCTCACCAGGAAACACACTCATAGCTCTGCTCAGTCATAGAATAAAGTGAACATGAAACAGGTGGCAAACCAAAAAGCAAAGTCAGGAATACAGAGGGATCTTAATGAGGATGACTTACAATGGGCCATGAGGGGAACCACTTTAAGTTAGTAAAGCAAGGTGTAGGAAGATGAAACAGAAAAAACAGGAAACAAGACTCCATTCATTGCACTCCTCTTGCAACTATCTCATTTAACTTCTGTTTCATTTCTGTTTTGTTTTTATGACTTACAGTTGATCAACATTGCAACTGCAGCGGGCATATGAGTTTGCCCGTCTCTACATGCGTATGTGTACCTATAGACACACACACAGACTTGTACAATACATGACACACAAAACAAGCTGCCTAAGACCTGCTACTTAAAATGCCTCATTCAGTGTAATTAATTGGGACACCAGCTGTCTGGAGGAAGACACCATCAAAATATTATTAACAACAGTAGGGAAAATATGCCTATCCTTTATGAAAATATTTTCATATAAAATGCCTGTGCATGCCCCAGCCATGGAACAGGTAGGGAGCAGCTGGTTATCTGCAGGCACAAGCAGTGGCTCTCAGTGGCCACGGCCACATTTATGACGGCAAAATCCACACCATGGAGAAGACACAGCTGTTCCAAAAACAACCTTAGCTTCTGAACCATTTTGGTTCAATCCTACGTTACCACAGCCCTTGACATTTTATTCTCTTGTCTGCAGTCACAGTGATACTGTCAAGTGCTGATCCCTTGAAATACAATGGGTTTTGCACACTCCTTTCTTACAAGAGCAAGGCTGGCCTTTGGGCAGATCTGCAGTGACAGGCTGCTAAAAATAAGGATGCAATAGCCACTTAGGCAGATCAATTTAGCACGCTGAGAAAACTACAGAGCGAGGAGATACTTCATACACACAACCCTCCCAGAAACTGCAGATAAAAAAAAAAAAAAAGTGTTGTATTTAGGAACCGCTTCAAATTGAAATGCTATAATAACCCTCCAAAGAAGCAGACTGAAGATAAATTATGCAACTGTAGCTGATTTGAATCAGATTTTGAGGGAACTAGGGAGCTCTCCAGAACAGGTATTTGCTCTGCAGTTCTTCATGTTAATTAAAGCAGAACAGAAGGTCATCATAAAAGCTGCTCTTTATAAAAAGCAAAATAATAAAGCCCTAAAAAAATGGTTATTTCTAAATGGAAAATAATGGGAAGCACAGCCTTCTGCATGTGTTAACTATTTCATATGGAAACGTTAATCACTATTGTTGTATTGACATAAGTGGTGATGAGGTGATTTACACCATCTGTGCATCTGGCTATGTGGAAATATATATATACTTGACCAGAACTGATGATACCAGCAGACACACCAAACAAATGAAATTCCAGTTATACAGTACAGATCAAGGATGTGCAGATGTCCAAGAAATGTGAGCAAAGGCGTTATGAAGGAGAATATTTGATTTGAATAGGCCATTAGTAGAAATAAATACATCAGCAAATGCGATAAAGTCAAATTAGCTATGGGAACAAAACACAGAAATGTTAAAGTGAGTCAAATAGTGTAATCGTCTGGCAATTGTAACAGTGAGTCTGGTGAATAAAATCTCAACCTTGATTCACAGAACCTTACATATATTTACATATGCTTAAAATTAAAATAAACTCTTACATATGGGCAAACTTAAGCATGAACTGAAATTTCATTTACTTCATTAGAAGTTATAGAAGATAAGACTGAATTCATTATATACTGTCTTTTCTAAATAAGGAATTTCTTTCTAAATTGGGCCCCTCTTTTCTGAGTCAGGGCCCTTCCACTAGCAAAAAACAATTAAAAATTCTATTAAGTATTGTAATCTCAGGAAGATTGTTGAATTTGAGAATTCTTGTTGACTAGAATTTAACTTGATAATACATATGTGTGATATTTGGAGGGTGGAAGTTGAAACAGAAAGGAAATGTCAGGAAACATCAACCAGCACTTCCTAATCATGAAATAATATGTCAAATCAGCTATTTTTACGTTTTCAGGAAGTGATATAAATCCAATGCTTTGGATTGTAAAAGCAGAAACCTAGAAACATACTTCTGTTAATTATCTCATGGTTTACCTTGTATTTATAAGGCAAAATGACCCAAAAGTCATAAAGACATCTTTCACTTTTACCACTTCATGATGGCAAATTGTGAAACAAAGCTTCCTCATCGTGCCCACTTAGACCACTAAATCAGGGACAAAGCCTGAATAGACGAGATCATTTTAAAGCAGGAGGTTCAATTTATTGCTTTGCAGGTCTTTGCGTATCTATTTTAGCTCTTGTACCACAGGTACTAGAAGTCTGCAATCAGTTCACAGAGCTGGGAGTGCTTGATGACAGCAGGTCGACGGCTTTCCAGCACTTCACAACCAAGAAGCACCTCAGACGCTTTATGGTAGCTGTTTAACAGGCACAAGTTACAGACTTCCATCTTAAAAGCAGGCGCTCCACATACACAGCTGAATAATATAGGAGCCTGGCAATTGTGCTGCCTCAGCTGCTGCCTCACACGAAGCTGAGCTGCCCGTGTTGCAGAGCAGATGTTCCAGAGCAGGTGTCAGCAGACAGTTATGGGTGGCAGCCACCAAAGCCCTCCCAAAGCAGTGTTTCCACTCGAGAGTTAAAGCCTCAAAGGAGCCATGAAATAACCTTGTTAATTTGACGCTTGATAATGCAAACATCTTTAAAAATCCCACTCCAAATTGTATGTCACTCCCTGGCACAGAGTCAGGAGTTCTCATCCAATTTCAGCATATTAAGATTTTAATGGGTTTTTTTTTTAAAGAAGCTTCTGCCGAACAATTGGTGTTACCAGTTCAATGTTTAATCACACTTTCTTACAAGGAAATCGCGGTGATGTTTAAACGTGCGAATTAACTACACCTGATACAGCCTTTTTGCTGTCTCCTTACAGTACCTGTCCTGCGGAGAGCACCTACAACAACACCAGTAGGACGAGAGCCTCTTACAGAAAGGCTGGAGCGCTCCGCAGCTCACCCACTACCCGTCCCAGGCGGCGAGACCCCGACACCGCCCCGCTGGCTCTGTGTCAGCTCCCGGGGGATCCTGGCTCCGCAAACGCCCGCCGCCGCAGGAACCTCGCCTTTGCGAGAGGAGGGAGCACTCGCTGCTCGCGGTTCTCCCGCCCCCGTGCCGGGCGGTCCCCGCTCTCCCCGGCTCACCCGAGCCGCCCCCCACGCCGCGGCCAGCCAGATGCGCGGGACCAGGACCACGGCCGGGGCGGGGCGGGCGCGCACCGGGAACGCGGCGCAGGTGACGGCGGGCGCTGCCAGGAGCCCGCCCGGCCCCGCCTGCTCGCGGGGTGCGGAGTTTGGGATGAAGGGGGAGCGACCCGCGCCGGCCCCGCTGCCTCCGCGAGCGACCGCCCGGCTCCGCCCTCCCGGGCCCGCCCGCCGCGCGTCACCGCGGCCGCAGCCAATGAACGCGCGGGTCTGCCTCGGGGGGCGGGGCCATGGAGGGGCGGGGGGGGGCGGGGGCCGATGGGCTGCGGGGTTGTTCCCGGGGGGCCCCCCCCCCGCGCCCCCCCCCCCGCCGGCCGCTCCGGCTCGGGGCTCGCCGGGCGGGAGAGTTTCGCTCCCGGGTGGGAGATGCCGCGCGGGCTCCGTGTCCTCGCAGGTAACGCCGCGCGGGGGAGCGGGGGTCTCGCCAGTGCCTCGTCCGTTGGTGGGACCGGCCCGGGGGCGAGGGCCGGACGGGACGGGCCACCCCTACGGCGGAGACGTCGCCGCCAGGACAAAAGGGGAGCGGCGAGCGGGGGAGGGCCACCGCCAAACTCCCCGTGGGGCTCTCCTGCCCTCCCCACCTCGCCCTCCCCAGCCTCTACACTTACCCCGCAGCCGTCGCCGCCTTCCCGGGCTGGCTCCTTCCCCGGGACCGCCCGCCGGCTGCCCGGGACGCCCCCAAGTTTTCGGGGCTCCGCGCACGGCCAGCGCCAGCCTGAGTGCGAGCCACCCCCGCGGTGCCGGCGCTCTCCGGCGGGACGCACCGAGCCCGCCCCGCCGCCGGGCTGCCCGCGGTGTGCGGCGGCTGCTCTCCGGGTCGCCTCGGGCTCCCCTTTCCCTGGAGAGGGCGGCGGGGAGGCGCCCTCCCCGTCCCCTGCCGCCGGGCAGCGGCGTGCGCGCCGCCCCGGGGAGGTGGCGGTCCCTCGTGGGTGCCCGCACCGCCACCGCGCTGCCCGGGGAAGGGAGCCCCCCATGGACCGGCCTCCTGCACCGCGGGGAGGAGGGCTGGCAGCAGCTGTGCGCCCGATAAATAGAGCAGGCGTAATGGGAGAAACTTTCGGGACGAAATGGATTTTGAGTGGATTAAATATTTTAATTGCGTGGTGCGTGTTGATGCTGTATCCATGCTGTTGGGAGCGACGCCGTGCACTTCCCTCAGTTAATAGCCACGCTTTCTCTCTTTGTTCCCGTCAAACTACGAGCACACGGGTGAACTACTCCGAGAAAAGGTTTTGCTCTTAAAGCAGCTGCTTTGCTCAGCCAGGGAGCTCCAGCCTCTCAGGTTGCACAGCTCCAGGTTACTGACTTTATCTGAATTTGGGAGCAGCGCCATATGGTCTCCAAAGCGAGGAGGGGCACTGGTGTGGCAGGGTGCACTGCCTGTCCCTGTGCACTTGTGGTGTGTGTGCAGGAATTGGGAATCTGCGGGGACCGGAATGTTATATTGCAAAAAGAGAAAGCTACAGAGCAATTTTTGTAGCAGCTCTAATGGTCAGCTCTGTTCCAGAAGCCAAATGATTGGAGCTGTTTTGCTAGACCGTGCAAAGACGGTCTGCAATGTTTGCAGGGGTGCACTGGAGCTATTTTTCTAGATTTTCTATTTCTCTGTATGAAAGTATTAAGTGCAACATTTTCAGGAGTGCAACAGTTGATTTAACAAGCAAATAAATAAGAAGAGACTGAAGATGGGTACATATAGTAGCTTATCATTCTTTGGGCTTACAAAATAAAAAAAAATTCATATTCTGCCTGGCTTTTACTGCAGTTTTCCATTCATAACCTCCTTTGCTTGCCGTTTATACCAGCAATTGATAATAAGACCACTCACAGTAGTGTCTGAGAAGCGAAGGCAGAGTAGTAGTCCAGACAGAAGGCTGGCTCTGGAGCATCCAGAGAGACCCATCCAAGTAAAGGTGTCTAATGGGTGAAAACCTCACCTCTAATGGGTGAAAATCCAAGCACACTGATATATCACTCAGTGTGCTTGGATTGCAGGCTCTTTTTCATCTGCCTCAATAAGCCCATGAATACAGCAGTGGAATTTCAGCTGCACTTGAGGCGTGCAAAGTGACCTCCTGAACACTGGTCCCATCTCAGTTCTAGGAGTTTTGTTGTCTCATTGCTTGAATTGTTGAGATTTAGGGCCTAGTCCATTAACTGCTATCTCCATGTGTCTATCTGTGATGTTTGTATGAATTCCTTGCATGGGGGAATGTGTAAGACTAGGTCCTTTAATTTGATTAACTGAAGGGAATTGGGCTCTTTTGGCAGTTGACAGTGTTTGCTTGTCAAACGCAAAGGAAATTATAATGTTTATAATTTTCTACATAAGTTTATAAATACTTCACCCTCCCCACTGATGCATCTGTTTGTATTGCTTGAAAAGAACAATAAGAAACAGAAAAACAGTGATTTGCTCTAGGTTTTAGAATTTGTCTGTGCCAAAGTTTTACCTTAACATCCAAGAATTTCTTGTATTTCTCTGTGCTCCAACCATGAGAAATTTTGCTTTTACTTCCTCTTTTGAAGTACAAAATTATGTTAGGTATGTTCCAGTAACTGAGAGGCACTGAGAAAAAAAAAAATGTAAGTTTATATGAAACTTCATCTCCTCTCCCAAGCCAGCTTTCCTTTAAAAATCTTTTTTAGTGAATTAGAGCTGTAAGCATTCACTTATATGTGTTTCTTTCAGATTTTCAACCAACATAATGCTGAAGCTCCCAACTTGGAACAAGTATTTCACAGAATGGCACAAATGGAACCTAATCTTGACCATGACGTATCATGGTTCCTCCTTCCATCGTACTGGGCTAAAATGGTTGTGGCATTAATTTCCTTCCTCTGTTTTGCTAACAGCTATGATGGAGATTTTGTCTTTGATGATTCTGAAGCCATCATCAATAATAAGGTTTGTTTCTCTTCTTTTCCTTACACCCTGCGGCATAAATGGTCATAGGAAAAGAAATAATGCAACAGTTGATCTAAATAGGCCTAAAAGTTCCAGTCTAGTAAAGAGCTTCCTTTTGGTATTACTTTTTTTTTTTTTAAAAACTTATTTTTTCTAGTTTTTAGTGTTTTTTAAAGTTAAGTTTGATTTAAGGTTATCTGTACATCAAGACTGCCAGTAGGTCTAATTTTATCCTCATTCCTAAGTCAGTGAGACTGTACAGTAAACTTTTTTGATACCCATGGATGTTAATAGGAGATTTTGTTCATTATCTTCTCAGGGTCACAGAATAAGACCAGTGATTAAACTTAGTCTGGTTGCAGGTACATAAGGCATCATTAAGGTCTTATAGGGTGCAGGGGGTCTTCAGGTATAGTTTATACCGTAAAAATGTTATAGGAGCAAGCAAAACTCCTTTTTTCCCTCCTCCCCCACCTTAAAGTTCCTGTGACAACAATATTTTTTTAAGATTGAGGTAGAGTATTCTTGTGTTCCATTTTAAAGCTGACCATACATGCAATGAACAGACCTTGAAATGCTTAGAAATTAACATGTGATTGAAAGAAACCTCTAGCTGAGATTCTTTTGACTTTGAGCAGTGCAGTGTCTTCAGTTGCTGGGACACTTCACAGGATCACATGTAGCAGTGAGTGAGGCTGTGCCCATGGATGGGTATTGGTGTTACAGCTTTTATGCTGTTTTGGAAGGTACTTGTTAAATATTTAGAAAGAAAAAGCACAGGATGAAAATAATTGCATTCATCTGTTGGTTCAGTCTTCCTGAAGCCATGGGGTTACAAAGAGAATAATCCGGAGACTCATACTTCAAGAAGAACACAATTCACTTTTTTTTTCTTTTGCACAAAATATAGAGGCAACTTATCACAATGTGCCTTTTAGAATCATGCAGAATTACTGTTTCCTTAGACAAATTTCTATTATGTGTGTGCAAGTCATCATACCTTCAGTTAGAAATGTATGGGGGGAAAATACATCTGTCAACATGGAAATAAATCTCAAAGCTTTCAAGAGAATACTGTAGACAAATTAAGAACTTACAGCATTGTTGTTTTGGGTTTTTTTAAAGTAGTATTGTATTTTAGATTGCACAGCTCCTGGCAGTGTTTCATTCTGCACAGTTTTATTTGCAACCTGTTTATAATATTTTAATTTTGTAAAAGAGTGAACAAAAGACTGATGTTGAAACAAGGCAGGTTGTTTTGTTAGTATGCAATTTCCACAATTGTAATCTCTCTCTATTTCTTTCAGTCTTTACTCTAAAAATGTTTCAATTTATCTATGCAACCCAACAATTAGCACAGGATTCTAGCTGTTGGCAGTGCTGAGAACCAACTGCTTAAATAAATTAATCCATATGTAGTCTGTATGTTTAAAAAACTGGGAGGCTTATTCTATTTTTCACATCAAAATCCTCTATTCTTCCCTAGAAATGAAATGAGGATTTTGTGACAATATAATTTTAACACAGGGGTCATATGGATATATCGAAATTCAAAATCCACAAGAAAAATGTAGAGACAATGAGTTTACCAGTTTAATGGGGAGAGAGATTATCTAGCAATGGCACAGTTTATTAAACAAAGCATAGCATACTTTATTCCTTTTAATAGGAATAATAGTTTAATAGGAAAGACAGCAGTTGAAGTAATTTTAGATTTACTGAGCATTGCTGCTGTAGCATTTTCTTGGGTACCTCACAGTATCCTTTCTCTTAATTTCCTAGCTGCCATCATCTCAATCTTTCATTTCTTTTATTTTTTTTTGGGAAAAGATACACGTGACCCCATGCCTATCATATCATGGAACGTTCCATTATTAGATTTTATTGGAGATAAAGGCATGTTTTCCAGATGCTTTCTTATAATTTTAAGCAGCATTTTAAGCATTTTTAATTGGTAAACAACAGTGGCTTTTGTCTTTATTTATTTACTAGCTTGGCAAGACAAACAGTTGGATAAAGTAGAGCTTCAGACACAATATGTCATTTCCATAAGCCTTTATATAGAAAAACTGACCTTTCTTCAAATCTTGAACTCTGCTGTCTGTAAGTTGCTACTAATCAAATATTTAGAGATTATTGGATAGCTACTTTTGGGTTTTTTTAAGAGAAAATCATATGTAGCTTTTAAACAGCTGTGTCTCTTGGAGCAGACTGTTCCTATTTTAGGCTAAGTTCACCAAGTAGGAAAATTAATGTAAGAAACTTTCTTACAGAACTTGGATACAAGGGCAAGATACATGATTGAAGATTTTTAGGTCGTATGGAAGTATAATCTAATCACTAAGTAATTCCATGCATTCAGCTTTTCCTGCATTCTTCCGATGGAAGACAAAAGAAGGCTGATTATAGCGGAACCAGAAATCAAGCCTTGTACATTTCCCTTCTCAAGTTATGGAAGACCATCTGTGTGATGTGGAAGATGTACTTTTTTCAGTACTAACATTTATGAAAGTATGTCTTTCATGTGAGAAGAAAGACCTTATGTACATAAGGGGCAGTGCTGCTGGTTGGAAAAGCAGTCTGAGGGCCACACTACCCTCTGACAAGTGTCCCCTGCAGAGTACAAAGACTTCAGTGGATGCTGGTGTCCATCCCTGTCCCAGCTTGCCCCTGGAAAAGCTGGCTGTATTGATTTAGTGAGCTGCTGGTTGAGTGTGTTCCTGCTCTGAGAGTCAAATTATGACCTTTAGGGTTTGTGCATACCAATGAGGAATGGAACAGGAATTTAGGTGCCTAAGGCTAAAATAGCAGTCCTGGGAGAAAAAAGAAATTTCTAGCTATTACTTGGCAGTAGAAACATCTGTGAGAGTGTGAAGAAATTTTTCACCTTGGTAATTTTTAAGCCCAAGTAGGATCCACTGTGAGTCTTGATTTCTTAAGAAATTCCCTGAGAGTGCCTTAATTGACAGCTGCAGTCTAGGTTTTTTTCAGACTGCAGTTTTAGCCCTGCTCTCTTTTCTCTGTATTGATTAGTAACCTGCTAGAGAATACTTCAGTTCATTTGACTGTGTGCTAAGAACTTTAGCCTATTTCCTTCCTAATTTTTTTTCAATCAGCTGTCTAATACTAGCCAAATTTGATCAAGTGATAGAAATAAATCTCTTCTTGCATTGCTTTTTAATTTGTATTTTTGGATGGATAAAAGAATATGTTAAGACTATTCTTGTTAAAGAAGCAAGAAAAAAATTAGTTATTTTAAGTTTAGTTTAGCAGCTGCCAGTCATCAGGATCCAGCAATTTGGCTGTAATTTGAGAGAATGTGCAAGCCAAAAATACTAGCTAAGGATGTGATGGAAGGTTCTGGAGACCACAGGAGTGCTCAAGATACTATAGAAGCAAGTGAGAATTAATAAACGGAGGGAATTGCAATGTGAGAATCTTAAATAGGTGGAGTTGTAGGAACAATAAGACAGGGCCACCAGGGTTTGTAAGACCTTTTGTGGGGTTAGCCAGCCTGTTTGTCTACTTGTGTTTGCAGTGTCTTGTTCACCAGCTGTAGTTCATTGGTCTCAAATAATTTCAAGACAGAAGGTGGGGGCAGAGTAACTTGTTGATTGCAGGAGTAGTACTTTGTTCTTAGGTTCTGTCTCAAGTGTCTTTAACCTGCATGTCCTTTGCCGTAGCATAAATTGGTATTTAATTGCACTGGGGAAGCAGAAGAAGGGGAAGTATATGTTAGTTTTAACTTCCAAGCTTTTCCTCAGAAAACTGAGGCAGATGCTAGCAAGATCCTTCATTTTTCCTCTGAAGTGCATGCTTTCCATTTAATAGCCTACATTATTTGGATTTTTCATTATTAGTATGGCTTTGAGATAAAAGGGAAGAGCAAGAAAACAAGACCTTTTTCTTTGCAGTGTTTTTTTATAGGCCCCTATTGCACCCTGAATTAAAATAATTCATTACCTTTCTGTCTTTTAATCTTTTAGAGCAGTATGTAGAGATGTTGATTATTGATTTCATGTATTAAAACAACCTCTACTATTTGAATAGTTCTGTGCAAGGCAAGGCTTCAAAAAATAGCTAATTGTTGTTTCCTACCTTAAGCCTCCTTGATTTCATGTTTTCATTAGTGGTTATGCTACTGCACTGGTAAAAAATGGCTATTTTGCAGCAGTTTGTAGTTGACCTTCTTTGTAAGTAAACCTACACCTAAAATCAAAGGCTTTTCACAAAATTATAAGGTAAAGAGGTTTATCTGTTTCATATCTCTGCTATTGACCAGATTATAAACTGATGTGAATATAACTCTGAATTTCATGTAGTTATGCCTACTTACAGAATCCAGGATTGTGGCCTTTACAATGACAGCCATTCAAGATGTGACCTTCATTGCAAACTTAGGTACCATGGGGCAAATGCCAATAGTGAGCCAACGAAACTCCTGCTATGTCCATCTCAGTGTGAGCTTGTATTAGTCAGAACTTGTTTGTGCTTTAGCTGCTTTGAACAAAGGAAAAATTTTAAGAATCTGGTACTTTCTTTTCTTTTAGGACCTCAGGGCAGAAACCCCACTTGGTGACCTGTGGTATCATGACTTTTGGGGTAGCAAACTCAGCAGCAATACCAGCCATAAGTCATATCGACCGCTAACTGTCCTGACTTTCAGGTGAGACTTGTATTTTTGCTCGAGGTCTGAATATTTTTTGACCTATATTGTCTCAGTTGAATTTAGGGGGAAGGCAACAGAAAAGGCAAGAACAAAGTAGCTGGAGGGTAGTTGGATACCTTTCCAGAATACGATTTTTGAGTTCACTACCTTAATCTCAAATGATGTTTTAATTTTCCAATGGTTTCTTTCCAAAAATATTAATTATTTTGACATTCTGTACTTATATCTACTTTCCATAGATTTTGTCTTAATGGACTTCTGTACCTGGTACTAGGGGTGGTGTGGTTTAGTATGTCACACCATCAAGGAACTAGAAGGTATATGTTCCCTTCACTTAGCCATTCTGCCACTTAGGCTGCTATTGTAGTTTTTGTTCTCTGCTTTCCTGTTGACCTATCAAATTGTGTATTTTATAAATAGCATCAAGGTACTGTGGCCTTTTTCTGTCAGATCACTCTATAGTCTTCCCATCTCTTCACTCCAATATTCTAACTCGGGGGTCTGAGAATATAGTGAAATGTCTGCCAATATATAACTTGCTGGTTCTGTCAAATAACTAAAGGTTTAAGAGGATTACTTTTGTAGATGCTTAGCTCATGTTTTTTGCACAAAGATTTGAGCAAACAGTAGACCTTGTAGAAACCTGGTACAGTAATGCAGAGAATATTTGAGGAAGCCTTAATTTCTTTATTTTCCCCCTGTGACTCAATGGTGTCAGTGGGGACTTGGTGCTCCTTCTGCTGTTGCCCATTCCAAACCAGAGACTAAGTGAGTGCAGAAGAAGTGTTCCCACTCTTAGTCCTCATATTCAAGCAAAAACTTTGACCCTTTAGGGGCATGTCAGTGTTTTAAGTACCTAGCACTGTGGGTTTCACTGTCTATTTGGCTTACATCACATTTTCATCAAGAGAAGTAAGCAACTGAATAGAATATGTCAGATTCCTAAACCTATAAAATCTTACAGTGCTTTATACAGAACTTGCTTTCTTTTTTTTTTTATTTTTTTCTTCTTGTCTCTGTGGTACATTCCATCTCTAATAACATTCTGGTTTGTTTAAAGAGTGAACTGGGATACAATCATTACTATATCTGAAAGTATAGATGAGCCTGTGGAGATGGTCTATAAAATGGTATTTTCACAAGTAAGAAATGGGTTTCCTTAATTTCCCTAAGCTCCAACCTTTATGTGTATCATATTTATAATAGGTTAAGTTTTTAAATAGGTTTTATTTATGCCAAATGCAGATTAACCAAAATAACTGTGTAAAATTCCCTATTCAGACTGGATTTCTGTGTACCTTACCTACCTAAAAAGCATAAGGATAATAGCACAATGTTTCCCCCTCTTCTTCTCAGCCTCCATTTTACTGCAGAGTTCCTGTCTTGAATAGGGATTTAGACTGAATTTTCACTTGCTCTTCCTTCTGATTCTAATACTTGTATGAAATGTCTCTCTAATCAGCCTCAAATCAGTTACCAAGATGTGCTGACTACTTTCTGGGTAGATACTGATTGTACCCACATGCTAGGACCTCTTTCAGAGAGTACATCAGTGGAAATCATAGTCCCAGTGCATATTAGTTTCCTCACTGTGTGCATTTAATTAACATAATTTCATCAAGTTGGCTGCTCTTAAACCCAGGGGTATCCCTCAGTGGGCTGGGTTATTTATTCCCAGGATACTCCTGTGTTGCAACAATGAAATTACATTGTTGGCCAAGAGCCATTAACTATAGGAAAGTCTAAGTAACTATAGGAATGATTAACATAATGGTAGGTAGGTGTGTGTTTGGAGAGGATAGATACTGTATCCATGTGACATTTCCCTATGAATACCTTGGCCTAACAACTGGGATATTGTTTCTATCTTCTTTTTGTGGCTAAATTATAACACCACCAGGTGTACTGAGATGTCTGTTTTATTTTTGTGTGCAAATGTCTGCTGTGGGGTTGTTTAGTTTTTCTATTTGCATTTTTCTAAGCATTAATTCCTAGCCTTAATATTTTTGTTTCTATATAGAATTAATTACCTTTTTGCTGGAGGCTTCTACCCAGTTGGTTTCCATGTCATCAATATAATACTGCATTGCATTATCTCAGTGTTGATGGTTGATGTGTTCTCCATATTATTGGGTGGATTGCAATTCAGTAGTAAAGGAAGACGGCTAAACCTGGCTCCCAAGTCCTCTCTTCTTGCTGCTTTGCTCTTTGCTGTACATCCAGTGCACACCGAGTGTGTAAGTATTGAATAATTATCTCCAGAGATTTTTATTTTAGAAGTTCTTGACCGTTTTGACTAATTAATTCTGGCGTAGCCTTATACTCTACAGATTGCTTTTATATATTCTTAACGCTTCTCTTGGCACATGTCTTAATAGAACAATCAAATATTATGGTTAGTATCTCCAAGGCTTGTAATTCCATTGAGCTAGACCTTATTAAGGAAGATAAATCATTCAAGTATACAATAACTAAAGGAGGATAGCACTGCACTACAGAGTTTCCCTACCTCCTGGATTTCCCTAATTACTTTTCATTTCCATTTGCATTGATTAAAAAAAGCAAAGAGTTTTAAAATTGGAGTAGGGGCACTCTATGAACTTTGTATGTGACTGTTAGTATGCTGCATTCAGTTTTGCATCCAAGCTGCAAGGACAAACATTGGAAAAAATGGAGAGTGCTCAGAAGAGCCATGAAAATGATTAAAGGGCTGGAAATCATCCTATTTCATGAGAGATCAAACTGGGTTTATATTTTTAATATGAAGGAGAAGATTAAAGGATTTTTTTTTAATCACAATCTGTAATTATTTACATGGGGAACACAGATTTGACAGTAATAGGTCCTTTAATAGTGCAGGCAAAAGCAAAGATGTGAAGATGCAGAAGAGAAGCATGGCACATGTATATCAGCCAGTTAAAATATCTGACCAAAACACAAAGTCCTTGGGTGGGAATTCTGTGAAGAGAAGATGGTGTTATTAAAAAGCTCTTTTGTGCTTATAGTTAAGGAAATCTTATGACCTTATGCTAGTGGGCTTGCTGAATGTCATCACTGATTTCTTGATCTTGTGATAATGAATAAATGAGACATAAAATTATCACAATTAGGGATTTTTTTGGGGTTTTATTAGAATTTTGAAGGTCTAAGCTACAGAAAAAGTACTGCCTTTAATTTTGATTTTGTCCTAGCAATGAACAGTGAATCCTACAGTGCACATTCTACATACGTGGCACTGATTTTTCATTTATTCACAATATGCCCTGGTTTTGGCTTCTTGCATTTGCTCTGCACACAATTGGTGAGGAAAAAGTTATTGAAAGCTGTGCTCTAAGCTGATGAAGACCTTGCATCTATTGAAGACCTAGAGATGGTGCAAAGTTATGCATTAGTAATTTGACACCTTTTCTGGCAGTGTGGCTAAAACATCTTGACAATCATTCTCTGGTGTTCACTGGCCTGCACAATAACTTCTTTGTGAGAGTGCACCGTGTCAGAAGGGCCCCTCATATTTGCTCTCCAAAACCAGTTTTAGATGTCAGAGAAAAGTAAAACAAGTCTTCAGTGCTTTTGATGTTCTGACATGTAAAGAGAAATCTCACTTGAGTCTTAACTTTGTAGTAGACCTACTAGTGACCCCTTTATCAATATCCATAAATTTATTCTTCATTCCATTTGACTCTAAGAATATATTTAAATCAGCATGAGAATATTAATAAGCCCTTTGTCATGTCAAATAAATTACAAGTGATGTGGTCCGCTTGCATATTTGAAGACTTGCAAATGTTTCAGGCAAACTGTGTAAGAAGAGGGGGGAAAAGTAGCACACTTATTTTTCAGGCCTCTTCTAAAATCCAGGAATGAAAAAAAGCCTCTAATCATTTGCATGGTGAATAATAAATCTTGCTCCAGTGAAGAAGTCATTATACTGCTACAGTTCTAGGATGAGTGTGTGTCTGGCAGCATCTCTTAAAAAGCGTTCCTTATGATTTTAAACCTGTTAGTTTTAAGTATCCGACATCCTGGTTTTGAAATGAGATGACATATTTTGACATAAAATTGTGAAGAATCCGTCTGTTTGCTGCTTTGGGTTTTGGTTTATACAGTGAAACAAACTGTCATATAAAACAGATATTGAAAGGTGTAATGCTTTCAGTACCTATGTAAGGAAAACACTAAATTTTTCTACCTACAAATGAATAGTCTTGTGCTATAGTTCTCTAAAAAAAGGCCTGTTCTTTGTAACACTTCAATGTCGAAATGCTAAATGAATCATGGACGTAAGAATATATCTGATACTAATTTAAAACTGGTTTGTTTTCTTTCCTTTGTTTGCTTTCTTACCAGAATCTATATGCCTTGTCTTGCATTTTAGGTTAACATTTTGCTGTTGGAGTCATCTGAGGCCATGTGCATTATTAGCCCCTTAATCTCTTTGCTGTAACAAGTGGACATTTATTTTCGAAATTGTGTCAGCTCACCCTAACTTTTATCTCATTAGGAAGAGCAGCTCCTGAAGCAGAATGACACTTCATTTTTTTCACCTTTCAAAGCACTCCACAGCTATTGAGTTAATTCTCATAATTCCTTTGTATGATAGAAGAGGAAGCAGCAGAGAAGTCAGGTGTACAGCTGTAGATAAATCAAGAAGTTCTTCTGAACTGAATTTAGGAGTCCTACAGCTTCTTCTTTTACAGTGCTCAAGTGAAGCTGAGGGTAAAAGTGGGAGAGAGTCTCTGCAGTGGAATCAGTCATATTCTCATGCCTATACACTTCTCTTTCTCTGAAGTTATTTAGAAATAGTTGCTCCTTCATGCTACCCTGACACAGAAGCTGCCCTTTTCTTTTTTACTTTCCTTCTTCTGTTCCATACACAAAATGGGACAACTGGTATATTATGCAAGAACTAAAGTTCCTGCTTTTGTCCCTGAAATATGATCACAAAAAGTGAATTTAAAGAGAAAACCTGTAGCCGTTCTGCCCTGCCTCTGAACATCTCCCGAAAACATGGAACTCAGCACTCCAGGAAGCAGAGCTAGACTGAAAAATAAGGGGCATTTCCATGATCCTTGCTCTGGGTGTAGGTTCTAGTAAGTTTCCAACATCAGGGCCTGTACAGTCCCATACCAGCTCTATGTCATGATTTTCACAAAAATTTTGTGGTGTTATCCTGACACCTGTGTAATTAAGAATTGAAGATCCAAAAGTGTCTTGCTCTGTCTCAGCAAGTTATTGTAAATACAGTTTAGAGGCTTTAACCAAAGCTTACAGATAGCCCTGAGATTGCACTTGATTTAAATAGGTTGGCACAGATATTGAGTACAGAGGTCCCAGGATGTGCTTCTTGTTTTCTTTTGCATTAGTACAACCTCTGTTTCAAGATGCAGTTGATGGTAGCTCTCATGCAGTCAGTTAATATAACACAAAAGACTGCCAGAAGGGGATGATTTACTTTTTTTTTTTCCCCCCTGAATCTGCAAGCTGGAAGCTATTTGTCCATTCTGAGTGTTCAGACTGTAATTTGAAGGCTGGCTTGTCTTCCAAAAGTGAACAGTTTTGATTTGTGTTTCAGCAGAGCTGCCAATTTAATTGTGGTTCAGGATGTTTGGCTTCCAAGCCATGTAATGGCTTCAATTTGAAAAAGAGTAGATTTAGATTAGATATTAGGAGGAAATTCTTTAGTGTGAGGGTGGTGAGGCACTGGCACAGGTTGCCCAGAAAAGTTAGAGATGCCCCATCCCTAAAAGTGTTGAAGGCCAGGTTGGATGCAGCTCTGAGAAACCTGGTCTAGTGAAAGGCTGGGGGGGGAGGTGTTGGAAGGAGATGGTATTTAAAGTTGCTTCCAACCCAAACTGGTTTATATTTTCATGTTCTCTAAGTGTTCTGCTGAAATGCAATTTGATCCAAAAAACAGATGGAATTGTGTAGAGTCTAAATTTTATTCAGTGAAGTCCTCCTTCATTTCTTAAAAAAAAGATTCCATAAACTAAAATTTTCATAAACCGAAGACAAACCATTTATGTAGTTGATACTAAGCAATACCCAATAAAAAATAGGATGCATCTTAAAAACTGGATATAACTAATCCAGTAAATCAAGTTAAAGAAAAAAAGAGTGATACAGTTATATTCTATTATATATTTCACTTTTTATGTGTTCCTTTACTTCAGTTTTTTTAAGAATAAAAATCTGATAATTTTTTTTTTTAAAGGTTGCTGGGATTGTTGGCAGAGCTGACCTACTGTGTGCCCTGTTCTTCTTGTTGTCATTCCTTGGCTACTGTAAAGCATTTAGAGAAAGTAAGCATTCTGTTTGCCCCTTTTATCCTATTGCATATATTTTCAGCATTTGTACATTTCAGTGGAGCATAGCAAAATTTAAAATGCCAGATTAATTTGTTTACCCTCATGAAATATATTTTTTTTAAAAAAAACCTGCTTTAGCAGCTATTTATTGTTATAAATTTTGGAAAGGTTGCTGTCCCTAATTCTTGTTAAATACTGAATTTAATTTAAGAAAAGTCCACTTTATGATAGGCTTATTTGCTAAATGTTTTATTGTTTAGAAGCTTAATGATAAGTATTTTAGAAATAAATCAAACCTACAAATGTATATGCTTAAATATTTTACTACTCTTTATGCCATTATGTAGGGATGTCTTAAATGGGAGTCAACTTTTCAGAACATTACTTGTATTTTTAATGAATTGCAAAGATTTATTCCTGTGACTAAGCCTTCTAAATTCCTGCAATATGCAAGTGCTGGCATTTAATGCTGAATATAGAGTTATTCATAGAGTTTTTGTAAGACAGCTGTGTTTAACACGAACAATTACTTGGCAGATGTTTTTTCAAGTGAGCTCTCAGATCTCTGGTATTATTTGATCCGAATGCAGGTTGGCAGTTCAAATACGGTTGTGGAGAAATTATCTTGGGGGCTCTGTTAAATAAGCACACAAGAGAGCACGAGTTCATGACTGTGAAAAGCTATGCAGGACATGCAGTCTGGTATCTGAATGTGCTCCAGCACAGGAAATAGGGGACTCATTGGGTGAGCCCACAAGGAGCTGTGTTGTGAAGAGCTTGTCTGTCGTTCTATTATTCTATAATCCTATTGATTAGGCCATGATTAATGATTAACCAGAGCTGGCATGGTATTCTAGAGGTGCCTGAACTGGTGTGGCTTAACAGCATAGTTATGGCATCACAGGGACCTCAGTGTGGGTTAGTCCACAGTGAGCTGTGAGATGCTGTGAACAGCTCCTGCTGGTTCAGTTTAGGTTGTTTGGAACTATTGTGCATATTTCTATTGCTGATATAATAGGTTTATCTTGCCTTTTCAAATGTTACTTAGGATGATTCCTGTTTTCTTCGGATATATTTTTCTTCCCTTTGAGTAGGTTTAATTTCTTTCAACTGAGCTAATGATTTCTTGATGAAAATTGGTTTCTTGCTTGTTTGTTTATTCTTTTCTGACCTATTGTATTGGATACGATTGTGCTTATGATGTTTCTTTTATTAGTGGTAGAGTAAGACAGACAAATCAAAATATTGCTGTATCTGTTTTCCAGTGTCTCGGGTAGACAGGTAGACTTATATGGCAGGGGTAATAATCTTTGCTTGAAGAACTCAAGAGCCAAATTCTTAGGATGACTGCTGGAGACAATTATATAGGACTCTCCAATTATTTTGTTATAGAGGACATCTCAGGAATGATTAAGAATGTGTATTCTGGTTAAGGATGCTCTTCAACTTGTGAAGGCCAGTTTAATAGCTTTTAGAAATCAGTGTCAATGTAATAATATTCTTGGACTGAAATTTGTATCACTGATGCAGAAGAAGGAAAATGTTGCAAAGACAAGGTACTAAGCTGCCCTTGCTGCTTTTTATTGGGCATTACCTCATAATAGGAGAGCAGATGTGTCTTTTAAGCAGTTTTGCCAAGGAAAATTACAGTCTGCCAGCATTGTTTTTCAGGTCAGTTTTCAATGTTTACTGTCACTTTTGCTGCCTGGTTTTCCTTCAGCAACTTCTTGAAGTTTAGACTTTCTCTGTACACAAGAATTTGTATCCACATTACATACTTGAGTCTTTCACCTTGATTGCTGCAAAAGCACACTACTGACTCATCAGCCAGGAGCTTATCAGCCAGGCACTCCAGACCTTTTCTGCAGAGCTGCTGCCCAGGCCTTAATTGTGGCATGGTGTTGAGTTTGATTTCCATGAGGCCCATTCCCCAGCTTGTTATAGGCCCTCCAAGCAACAGTCCTGTTCACCATTGTACCCATCTATCCTCTAGCTGAGCCCCACCAAAGACCACAAGCAGTTTTACTTGCTGCCCTTACTGTAATGTTTTTTTCCTTTGTGGAGGGGAGGTTGGTCCGACCTGCAGCTGTTTGAGCACGAGTGCTCTGTGTAGGAATGGGTCATGACTGTTTTGCAAAGGACAGCTACAAAGAGAATGGAGGCTCTTCCATCACTAGGAGCTACATGACAAGGACAAGGGGCAATGGGTGCAGTTGCACTGGGAAAGGTTTCACCTTGATGTAGGGAAGAATATTTTTACAGCAAAAACAATCAATCACTAAACAGACTCCCCCTGTGGCAGAGTCCCCACAACTGGAGATTTTCAAGATGCATTTGGGCAGGGTTCTAGGTGATCTCATCTAGGCTCCCTTTCCCACAAAGATTGGACCAGTGATCTCTGGAGGCCCCTTCCAACCTGAGCTGTTCCTGTGGTTCTTTGTATGAAAGGTTTTATGGAAAGGTAACCAAATATGAGGAAGTGGCTGTGGTAGAATATGACTCTTCAGTGGGTTTGCAGAGTAAATAGAAAGTTTTACCCTTGGTATGAATTTCCTTCTTTTGTGAACAGTTCTTCTAGGTACTCTCAAAGAATAGGTTAAATAAAGAGTAAAGAACTTTAATCTGACTTTAGCTGAATTTGATTCTGCACAGATTGAGGGAGTCAATCCCAAATGTAAGCTGGTCTTAGTGTGAATATAAGAACATGCATTTTAAGAATATGCGCATATAATTTAAAAAGCAGACTTAGACAACATCTCCTAAGCAGCAAAGAAAAAGTACTTTTTCTTCTCTTAGAAGGTTGTCCTTCTGATGTCAGATCCTCAAGATCCAAAATGTCTGTGAAACTGCCAATGCATGTTGCTAATTCTAGAGCAAGAGCTGTTATTACATCATTTTCTAGATGCCAAGAGGGTAATTTATCTTTGTGAAATAAACTTTGTTTGTGAGAAAGAGGAGAAAACAACCAAAAACTCTTCTGTATAGGTTTATGTTCCTAATCAAATAGAGATGCTTTTTGGTGATGCTACACAAAAGTGGATTGTACCAGATTGTTCTAACATCCTTTTTTCTTTTGTCTGCTGGACTTTTTGTATATTAAAGACAAGGATGGCCCTAAACTGTAGGTCAACTGCATGTCTTTGTTCCTGGATTTGGCTGTCACATTTATATAGAGCTTAGCTCACCACATTTTTACAAAGAGTAGGGGAGGACTTATCAAAGGTTGATTTTTGTTGTTGTTGTTTAATTGTTACAAATAGATACACTGTGGTGTGACTCTTTTGGAGTATCACACTCACAACTGTTAAGACCATCGAGATCTGTGGACTGTATTTGTATTGTCTTTTGAATATGGTTACCAAAACATGTTTGATGGCATTTTGTTTTTATTTCATGAACTTAAAAGTGAGGATCAGAGTAAAACAAACACTGAAAAGCCTAATGTGATGCTACTGATATGGTTGGGTCAGTAACATATATTGTTTGGCTATCAGGTCATCCCAGTGCTATTTATCAGACAGATTATCTAAGTTTTTAATGAAGAACCTGCCTATTCTTGCAATGAGGTGATGTGAAATTTGTGTTTGACTGAATTAAAAAAATCTGTTAATGTTTCAATAGTTTAGACACAGATAATGAATTGTCATTCCTTAAAGAAAAGGGGTCGAAAGTCATGTGTGAGAGACTTGTTTTCACTTGAGAAAATTAATATAAAGATTTATAATTTTTTTTGCGTGGGAGTAGAAACTCATAAAATGTCTGAGGAAGATTTGGAAGCACTATGGGGAAAGTAAATGTAATAGTGAAAACAGTCAGGAGATCAGAAAAATATCAGTGTCAGGCTGGAAAACATCCAATGGAAAATAATTGTTTTTGTAAAGCTCAAGTATACTGCAGCTTGTTTACCTGATTTATTTGTGGTTTCAGTGGATTTTTGGGTAGACAGTTTCTTTTAGCCAGAATCTGAAGCTTTTTTTTTTTTTTTTTTTTTTAAGTATAGGCATTTAATTTTGTGGGCTATAATTATATCTTACTGAAGTTCTACAATTCTGTTACTTTTCCCAGTATACCGTTTTTGAAGTTAGCATCTTTGAAAGGATAACATTTATAATTGCAAGGAACTAATCTGTTGTTCTCATTCTGTCCTGCTATTTTAAACACAACTGTGGGGACAAATCCACTGCATAGGCTTTGGAGACAGCAAGAGCTGACAACTGTTTAGGTATGTTCTGAAGGGAATTGTGGGTTATTAACTTTGTTGAATTTTAATGCAGCTTCTCTGGGAATTCATAAGGCAATTTAAAACTGCTGTAGTGTTCATTTTTGCCTTCCTTTGTCTTCAGTTTTGACAGTGATCCAGTTGCATGTATTTGCCATCTGCACTGGTGATCTCTGAGTAACATAAAATAAGGAGTTCATGACTTGATCCATGTGAATAATATTGGTGTAGATATCAAATACAACATCAACTCTTTGCTCATATGCTATGACATCTAAAAATTACTTTGCTCTGGTTGTGTGTTTCTGCTTTGTTCTGTGTAGATGTCAATCATCTACTAGTTCACTGCTAATTTAATAAAGCATGCAAAGTAGCGATGGGTTTTGTGAATATTGCAGGTTTATATTATGGAAGTTTTCCTGCAGATTGGAAACATTTAAGTCTCCTGTATGACAGAGATCGTTGTTAAGATATGGGGAATTCATTAGCTATTGTGCAATTGGTCAAGAGGTATTTACTGTTGTTAAACATGTGGGCCCTGATTTTTCAACTGTGCCCTATTGTTCATATTTGAACACATTAGGAGGGAATAGTTGCAAGTGAAAAACCTAATAATTTTTTGTTTTTAGTTGGCTGAGGAACACAATAACCTTTTTTCTGGTAGAATTAATGCTAACTTTCACTTGTCCAAGATGTTGTAATTCAGGGGATAGATGCTTCCTTCAGTGTGGTCTCTAGGTAATGAGTTTGAGATTGCTGGATATGTTTAGGAATGGCATTTCTGACTGTAATATCATTATTAAGTGAAACACTGAGCTGAGCTGCAGTGGTATGTACATTTGGAGACAGACAAGGAGATCTTGGGCTTAACTTAATTCTGACAGTGGATTCTTATGCGATCTTTTAAGACTAGCTAATTCTTACCTTTGCTTAACAATTCACTAGCAGGGAAATCTTAGACCTTGGTTAGAAGAGTATTTGTAGCAGTTTAGTTGAAAGACGCCATCCCCACAGACAAGGCACATTAATGGAATATATGAGTGTTTGTGATCTATTTCTGTTAAAAAATAAAACTTCCTGCAGGAGCTCAATGTGACTTACTTTACTTCAACCTTCAGGGGAGTAGGTGCTGTCACAGAATCAATTGCTGTGTTTCACAGGAAGATGGTTGACTCCTTAAACTGCTCCCAAGCTGTCACCTGGCTGACTCTTAAGTTGTTCAGCTGGGTTTGAAGAAGAAAATGCTGAATGCTTAAGTGTCTGAATTGGTAGTAATTGCTTTGGATATTGTTAGTTTGGCTTTACAATAAAACTAAGCTTGGTAGTTTAAATGTGGCATTTTCTTCATATCCTTCACTTCAAAGGAGTTTTTTTTCATGGACCTGTGGGTTTAGGACACCGGAAAATAAGGTCTCTTGAAATAGGATTAGTGTTTAAGTGCACTCTGTCAATGTGTTGCTTGTAAATTTCGGATCAGTCAATTCTGCACTATAAAACACTTTGTGTATGCATCCTTGCCCTACAAATGCTTCTACTCAAGTCTAGCAGTCTAAATGGAGGAGCTCTCATGGCTTGTTTATGGTTTACCTTGGTATTTTATTGAATCCCCTCAACTTTGGAAAGGAAGCTTCATGTACTCCTAAAGAGGGACCATCTGAGCAACGCTTTTTGGGTTTGTGTAGAAACACTGTATTCTTCCAGCTTAAAAAAAAAAAAAATAAGCAAGTACTCTATTTCTTTGGCATGCTTACAGTTTTGTCCATCTGTTAGTGGCAAAATGCCCACTCACAATATGGCGTACCAGTTTCAACCAGGCACAGGTGCCAATGAAAGATCGGTTTCGTTTTCTGACACAGGATTTTTCTGGTGGGAAACAGCGCCATATTAGGGGAATATGCTTTGTTAGACTGATTACTTCTCTTGGCACATGTATATCTCATAATAAGCACTTGTGCAGTGCTTTACAATTTCAAATCAATGTTAAAAAAAAAAAAATATGTATATAAAATTGAAGGCATTGCTGAATGATGGTCTTTTGTATCTATTTTGCCAGCCTAGTTTACTGAGATTTCTGCAGTTGAGGCAGGGGATGGTGGGGATGGAAGGGTGTTGTGCATATTGGCTCAGGAACAAGAATGAAATAAAATGTTTCGTAATTCAGATTCTTTGTCTTTGAAGTTTAATCACTGGTGAATTTTGATAATATTACAATTCTCTGTATAACTGTTGATTTTCTGAGCTTGCAAAAGAAAACAAAGGAACAGAAATTTTGCTTTTCAGGAGAAGATCTTGTTTACAGAATCATGGAGTGGTTGGAGTGGCCTTGAGGTCACCTGAGCTGATCTACCCACACAGGGTCACCTAGAGCCAGCTGTCCAGGAGGCTTTACTGCAGGATTTTGCAGCTCCTCTCATTAAATCATGTGAGGTTCCTGGCAGATCATTTTTCCAGCCTGACAAGGTCCTTCTGTATGGCAGCACAACCCTCTGGTGTATTGGTCACTCCTCCCTGCTTGGTGCCCTCAACAAATGTGCTGAGGGTGCCCTCTTCCCCATCATTCAAGTCATTAATGAAGATGCTGAATAGGACTGGACCCAGTATTGACTCCTAAGTGCACTGGCCTTCAATTAGACTTTGTGCAACTGACCACCACTATCTGGACAAGCCGCTCAGATGGTTTTCAGTCCACCTCACCTCACTGTCTCCTCATCCAGCCTGTTCAGCAGCAGCTTCTCTGATGGGAGACTGTTATGAGGCCTTACTGAAGTCCAGGTCTTTGATGCTCAGTTTTTGAGACCTTCATTATTTCTCTTTTGCTGTGTGCTTTTATCATCTTTGCAAGTCCATGCTCAAGCTTGACTTTGCTGGGCAAGCTGAGACATTTCTTGCATCTGAGACTTGGGACATTCACAAGAAGACAGACTTGTTTATGCACAACTTTGAGCATGTGCCTGTTGAATGGCTACAGTTTTCTTTTATTTGGCTAGACCATTTCTCCAGGCCAGATTGGATGGGGCTCTGAACAACCTGGTCTAGTGGAAGGTGTCCCTGTTCATGGCAGGGAGTTTGGAATCAGATGACCCATAAGGTCCCTTCCAAACCAAACTATTACATGATTCCATGTTTTTTCCAGTTTGTCAATGGAATTCTGACTTCTCCTTTGTATGCTTCCTGACCATTGCAGCCTGGCAGTACTTCTGGTCTTAATGAGCGTATTTCTTATTCCATCATCCAAATGGCGTAAGGACAAAGGAAGAATCCAGTACAGAACATTATCTTTACTTTATTTCACAGCAAGCTAGTATCTTACTGTAGTTTTCCAGCTGTTATTTGTACCCATTCTATAACAACTTCATGCAGCCTGTATTTTTTTGTGGAATATTTCAGTGATAATCTTATGCCTTCCTAAAGTCAAGGTATAGGATGTTTACAGATTTCCTTTTATCAGGAAGATTTATTTTTTTTTCTGTCCAATATATATTTAGTTCTATATAAATGACTAAAATATTTGACAAAAAATTGAACATATTTTTTTTATGTTTAAAGTGTCATCTAGAAAATATTTTATGTAGATGTAGTGATTTTTGACCAGTCAGCTTAGGTTTGTGTCTGTAGTCTATCCTTTCATATTTTTGTTCCTTTTCAAAAGTAGACATGTAGGCATTGTTTTATTTTATTTCAAACTCCTGGATTCTCATGTATTTTTCATGATTTCTCAGAGGTAACAGTTGAGGTTACTTTGGGTTGTACAGGACTTGTTGAGGTGAATGTAACCAATCGTGAACTTCTCTATGAATTCCGTGTCTTGTAGTTCACTATTTTTGCTTTTGTTCTTCCTCCCTTTCTGCTGATGCTGTACTTGCCATCTGATTGCATCTGACCTTTTTGGGAAAAAATTAGCGAAAAGGGCACAGAACACTTCTGTTCTCTTGGCATTGTCCATTTTATTTCTCAGTGAATATTGGAATAACTGCTTCCTCACTATTCTTACCAATATATCTATGGAATTGTGGGGTTTTGTTCTTTACATTTACAAACACAAAATTTACATTTTCTCATTTTGTGATGTGACCTTTCTGTGTTTGTTTTTCTGTATGAATGTGCTGCTATTACGCTTTTACTTGATGATTTCACCTAGTGCCCTTTTTACTATTACTCTTATATTTTGAATCATCAAAGCATTTGTGAATTGCCAGCTGGTCTCTTACTATATATACTTCCCACTATCCTCTGTGTTAAGATAATTTGTATTTGTGTTCTGAATACTGCTTCTCTGAGAAGTGCTTTGCTGTCCTAACTCCTTTCCACTAGAATTAGATTCTGAGAAGAAGAAATCTCTCAATGGAAGAAAGTCTATTTCCATAAACACAGTAAAGTCCATTGGCTGTCTTCACTATTTTCCTTTTTACACTTACTAAGGATGGTTGACAATCATTTTGTGAACAGTCAATTACTTTGCCTTCTATCCTTGAATCCTCTGTGCTAGTTGATTCCTACATTAAACAAAAAAAATCAAAACCAAAATCAAACAAATGAAAACCAAACTAGTTTTCAAGAACTAGCTGAACAGTCTGTTGTACTGCAAATTCTGAAAAGTTGAAGAGCTCCTTGAAGGGATGTATTTAGACAGAATTCTTTCTGTCTTAGCAATACTCATAGAACAAATGGTGAAGTTCTTTCCTCCATGAGTTGCAACCCTCAGCTGTTCTTCTGTATAATTGATGTGGGCTGGAGTTTCCCTTTTGCATTTTAATTTTTCAACTTCCAGTATCTCTTTAGTCATTACATATCTTGTATTTTCTTGCTTTGTTTTGGCATTATTCAGATGTGCATGACTTCTTTCCTAAAAGAAGGTTTTCTTTTATCTTTATAACATTTGCACCTCTAATGCTAAGTCTTACCTCACCTCTGGAGACATAATTTGGAGTGGAGGGAGAAGGATCAAATGTCCTCTGTGTATTGCAAGAATGAGTCTCAAACATCTTAGTATTCACTCTGCTGAAGCCTTAGAAGTCTTAGGAATGATAGAAGTAACCTCAAAACCTGTTCTTTGACATATTTGTATTAAAAGTTTGGAGCTCTCTGCTACAAAAGAAGTAGCCTGGTTCAAAATTAAAGAAGAGGCCAATGTCAGCAGATCCTTTTCACAGGTATGGTTATGATTTGTATCTGACCCCAACAACTTTTCAAGTAGTGTACTGGTTTCTCTGTATCATTAGGGCAGAGTTACTTCTCTGAAGGGTGTTCAGCTGCATTTAATTAGATAACTTAATCCCTAAAGGTGTCCTCTTCTCATGGCTAGTTATAAAGGAAGCCTAGTGTAGTAGCTTAGGTGTAGGTGCCTATTTCTGGTGAAATTAATCTTAATCTTGCCATTTCCCCTTTCCATAGACCATTATTGCAGTTCTCTTCAAGCAGTGAGGGTCAAACCTGCATTAGCAGTAGAGGAGAACTGTTCTAGAGATCAAGGGAAGTAGGAAAGGGATTCAGTCAATGAATGCAGAGTTCAACTTTGTTTTTTCACATGCCAAGTCAAAGATTGATTCTTGTGATGCCTGTAGAGCCCCTGTTACTTGAATCAAGCAACTGCCTCTGAATGAGCAGAGTGCTTCCCTCTGTTGCTTGCACCTATGGAGTAGAGGTTGTGACAGATATGTTTTCATGTGAAGTACCCGTGTATTCTGTGTGTGATAGTACCTTAGCTGAAGTAGGGTTTATTGTTGGATTAATCTCAGATATGCCTGCTTGTAGTACCCAAAATCAGCTACATGGTACAGTCTTTAAAGACTTTTTCTTTGAGTAGAAGCTGTAGTTGCTCTTGATCTCTTAACCCCAGAGTTCCTCACCCTGCTGTAAAACTGCTTCCCGAGTGCAAGGACTAACTGCTTCTGCTCAGCTGCTGACATTTTTGAGCTCCATAGCATTCTATTGCAGTGATAATAAAATGACATGAGGTACTTGCTGAATGCAGCAGCCCTGGAGAAGCAGCTCATTGTGCCTTTGTAGACTAGGCTGCAGTTAAAACAGCTTGTGTGTGTGACACTTCATGAGTAACTATTATAAAGAATTTCTTGTTCTTATGATAGCTTGGAAGAGAGGGGCCACTAATGATAGGAATCTAGATAAGGATGATAAATGCCTCTAAATATTGGGAATTAACCTTTGAAGATGACAAATTGTGAAAATTATGTGGAGCTTCTGCCATTCTAATTAATCTGGCTAAAACATTGAGCAAATAGGGAGATTTCTAATGTCTCCAAAACCAGAAAATTACTGCAATAACAGGACAAATGCCAGCATATTGCAGGAGGTGCTCTGCTTTTTAAATCTTTGTATCTGGATCTTGACTGTTAGAAAAGACTGCGATAATAAATGCTGTTTATCTTTTAAATATATAGTTTAATTTACCTTTAAATGTATAAAATGCCTAAAGATATGACATTCTTTATTTTGACAGATAAGGAAGGACATACGTTTTCTGTATTCTGGGTGCTGGTGAGTGTTGTCCTAGGTGCAATAGCCATGCTGTGCAAAGAACAAGGAATTACAATACTGGTAAGAATTTTCTTATTAAGTGAATTTTGACCTCAACATCTGTCAGACATAGTTGTAGAGTCTACAGAAATTAATCTTCTCCGCAGCAAATGACATGCACAACCTTTTATTCTGTTCAGAAAACTAGCTAATGTTGACAAAAAGCAGTATTCTAGTAGATCTGTATTAACTGTATCTTTGCGAATCTGTTAGAGGTTTTCACTTTAACTTTTGTAAGAAGGTTGCATATAGGTTTGCAAAGTTTAAAGGTTTCATTTTCATGAGCATTAGTTTCACTTTTGTTGCTCTTGTGTTTGAATGTAATTCTTGAGAAACCAACTCTTTGCTTCACCTGGAACTAGTTTTACTGGGTTTTTTTTCTATTTAGTCTTTAGAACAGTGAGGTAATTTCTGAAATTATTAGAATACAGAATAAATTCTCAAGAATTATCATGGTGATATGCTAAAACTTTGAAGTGGAAATGCTAAGGCTTGATTTTGCTGGTAACCTCAATAGAATTACCCCTGGATTCATTTATATATTTTGTTTGCCTGCTTGGAGGTAGTATGTGCAAAGCACTGAGTATGTTCTAGTTTTATGTGTAGTGGCTGATGTCATATAGAACTCCTTTTTTTTTTCCCCCCCACCCAGCAACTTGCACTGTGTTTATTGCTGTAATTACAAGAAAAGCAAACCTGATACCTCTGTTAAATCTTTCTAAGCCTTTGTCTGTACCCTTTAAAAAGAGTATTTCTGAAACCTGGAAGTCCAAGGATACCATAGAACAAAAAATAAGTAGAAGTTTTAAAGAAATTCCACCTTACTGATAGAAGACTTGACTTTTGACAGCTTCATTTACACTGCAGAGCATTTGGGGAAGAGGATGAAGAGCAGAATTCTGTTGTGACCATGCATATATTATCTAGCTTGCTGGTACATGGTATTCCCTGAAGGGTTATTCCATGTAGCTGAATTCCCATTACAGTAAAATGTTTTTCTACTCATCTGAGCTCTATTTACCGTTTTGCCATCATTACTACCAATGTATCTCTCTACTTGTTTGCAATCAGAATTAAGATGTACAGTAAGTCATTGTAGAAGTACAATTCAAGATGCATTTAAAGGCAAGTATTTGTGGTTAGCTCCTTCGTCTTATGCTGTTATTTTTCTCTTGGTTCCTTAGGGTTTGAATGCAGTGTTTGATGCACTGGTGATTAACAAGATAAATCTTTTGGAGCTCATTCGAAAGTTACTGTATAAGGATAAATCATTGGAGGTGAGTCCCTGGATGTTTTGTTCATTCTTACAGATTATCTTCATTCTGGCTATTCAGACAGTTATGTCCTAAAAGACAAAAGATTCAGCTTCTGACAGTTTTGTTGTTGTCGAGAATTAGGAAAAAAAACTCCAAACCAACCATTCAAAAAAGGTGTTGGTAGTCAGTCTAGTAAGGCAATGTGCTATGACAGCTCTGCAGCAACATGAGTAGTAATGGGGTATTGTTAGAATTGCATTGGATAGGGAAATCCCTCCCACAATTTTCTCAACAGTATGTTAAAAATGTTGTATGGAGCAGTTGACTGCTTGATGCAACAAGTTCTCCAGGGTCAGTAACTATACACCTGAAATGTATTGGTACTTGGTTTGGTCAGAATAAAGAGAGGGACAGATTTACTCAGATTCTCAGTGACATAGTTAGACAAGTACATGAAAAATATATTACGTTAAAGGATATATTATGTTAAAGGAGCTTAAAAGAAAAATTTATGTAAGCACTGATAGTTGCTAAGGATTGATTCTTTTGACTTTCATTGATGTGACTTTATCTGGTATTGTCTCAAGTGGAGTCTGGCACCTAGTATTAGCACTGGCAAGCAAATAACAGAAACAATCGGCCTCAGATCAATGATGGATAACAGCCAAATGGACCTACAGCCTACCAGAGCATCACTGCTGTTGAGCAGCTAAGATTCACATCAACATTCAACACGGCAAAAGAATATTCCTTGTACTTTGCCTCAGTCGGTGTTTTCACTGCAGAGGAGTCTCACTAATATTCCTGAGTGGCACAAGTCCTGTGAGACTTTTAAATTCCTTTGCAAGGAGTGAAATGAGGAGCTGCAGGGGAAATCAGGGGAAGCAGGTTCTCTAGAACTGAAATAATAGATTTGACCAAGGAGGACTAAATGAGGACTACAGGAGTGTTTCAGGCAGCAAACAGGAATGCTGGGGAGTTTTGCTGTATAAAGAGACTAATGTTGACTAGAATGTGACAAGGGAAGCATCTAGAGCTGTAGGGATCTAAAGCAGAGCTAAGTGCCGAATTAAGTGCTGGAAACAAACGGTAATAAGTAGAACCTCAGGAATAGGTGTCCAGTCAGCCTCACGACAGTGCCTGGTAAGATCATGGAACAGATCCTCCTGGAAGTTATGTCAAAACATGTGAATGACAGGGAGGTGACTGGAGACAGCCAACACAGCTTCACCAAGGGCAGATTGTGCCTGACTAGTCTAATGCCTTCTGGAGGGAAGAAGAGAGGGCTCCAGGGAGACCGCCTCTCTAGGAAGCCTGTTCCAGTGTTTGACCAGTAATAAATTCTTTACAATGAGGTTGGTGAGGCACTGGAACAGGTTACCCAGACAAATTGTGGATACCCCACCCCTGGAAGAGTTCTGGCCCAGACTTGACAGGGCTTTGAGCAAACTGATCTAGCAAAAGATATCCCTTTGGCATCCCTCCCAGCTCAAACGATTCTATGATTCCAGGAAATGTCAGAGTCAAACCTTTTTGGAGGATTATTCTTTAAGCATGAAGAGCTCAGAGCGTGATGCTTCTGTTTAGAAGAAGAACTTTTAAATGGTTCTGTCTCAGTGCAGAAAACATCAGATGTGCCTTTTCCCTTTTATTCTTTTGGTAGAAGTAATTAATTTTAGCTCCTGCTACCTGCAAAAATCTGTTCTGCTCTTTTCAAGGAAGCATAGCTAAGATTGTTTGGCTTTGTTGAAAGGCAGATCCCAAAAACTCTTCAAGTAAGAACATTTTTTCTTCTTCTTGATTGAGACAAGTTTCATTTTCATGCCAGATTTCAGCTAGTTCTAAATCAGAGAGGATACAATAACACTTGTCCACTTTCACATTCTGCCTACTGAGAGATTTTGTGGCAATTGTGAAATCTGGCCTTTAAGAAACTGCATGTACTTCATTAAATGAAATGAAGCCCTGGGATAAGAGATTTTGTTATTAATGTTTCATAAAGCAGTTGTAAGTTTTCACTATATGTGGCTTTTTCATAGGACAGCTTTCTCCAAAATCTATTTTGTAGGAAAACCATTCCTAAATCCACCTTGTAGTAACTGTGCTTACTGAGATGTCCAGGTTTGAAGCAGTTGAGCACAAAGACTACCTTATGTAAAATCAAAATTACAGATTGCTTTACCCTTAGGTATTCAACTAAATATTATATCATGACTCCATTGTCAATTACAAATACCAAAAAACTATCTGAAAATTCTTTTTTAATTTAAGTTTTCAATCCTTTTAGGAAAAAAATTATCTTCAGCCAGTGCACTGATGTCTGTCTTTGTTCAGAAAGCCTATTTTTTTTTTAAACTTCAGACATAGCTGATATTGATACCCTAAGCAACTATGCTAGTCCTTGCTAAGAGCATATTCCACTAAGAGGTAACAATAATTATTGTGCCATATTAAAGCTTTGACTGGTGTATTGTTATACTTACTGATGATTCTGTTTCCAGTCTCCACTGGTGAAGCTTGAAGAATCTCTACAGGTTTGGTACACTGGTTTGTTTTTTGGTTTGGGCTTGGTTTTTATTTTTTAATTTATGAAAATGATGTGTGCAGAAAGTGCTGTACATTATGGAGAAAAATATATAAAAGTCTGTCAGACTTAGTGTCTAGACCATCACTTTATGTTTTATGTGAGTTTGCTTCTTTGCACCCAGAAATGTATATTATAAAATTCATGATGTAAACCAACTGAGTTAATGTAGATCAAACACAATTTTATACTTTTTCTGATCTTGAGTAATTTACCCTGAAGTAAGTGATTTGGGTGCAAGCCTGTCGTTAGCTTTTTAATCATGTTTTTGGGTGTGAAAATTTTAATTTGGTTTCTAATTCCTCCCAGTTCCTAATTGTGCCATTTTCTTGCTATATACCTGCAATTTACCTCTAAAGTGGACAAAAATTTTCCATGACAAGCAGACAGCTGGAAACTGCTATTTAAAACAAAATCCCCAAAGTAATCATCTTCCATTTTCAAAAGAAAAGATAAATTAATTTTATAGGCTGTATACTAAAGGCTGTGTTCTGCTCAAATTCCCTGTCAGAAATTGATTGCCATGTAAAACTGCATCAGCTATAGAATTACAGAGGATTTGTAGAAGAGAGTCTCCTTGAACTAACAAGTTTTGTTTACTGATTGAGAAGGAAATTAAAATGTTTGCAAAAAATACTTTCCAATTAAAATGTCAACTCTAATAGCAAAAATGCACAGGAATAGCTTTTTCTTTCTGAGACAGAGGTGAGAAGGATGTGAATGTGTTGGGTAAGGGAACAAATACTGTTTCTGTATGAGGTGGGATTTTTTTCTTTCTTTCTTTCCTGTAGAATGCTGGGCTGTTGAGGAAGGGGCTGCTTTTCAGGATAACTCTTTTGATGTGTGGAGGGGCCGCTATACTTTATATCCGCTGGAGGATTATGGGCACAGGGCCACCAGCTTTCACTGAAGTAGACAACCCAGCTTCATTTGCTGACAGTCTGTTTGTAAGAGTAAGTAATCAACTTGCTTTGTTCTGGCCAGCTCAGAACATTTGTCTTTGTCATAAAATTGAGTTTCCTGTGTTTCTAGGAAACAATAAAGTGCACAGTTTTTAAGTTTCTAGATATGTGTGATGAGTTGCCTTCACTTGTGGTTCTGTGATGACTTTCTGCAATTTTATTTTTTTCAACAGTATACAGTGTATATTCCTTGCATTCAATTTAGCATGCACTGTACATATTGAAGTACTTTTCCATTTACTCAGTATTTTTCCTATGCATGCAAGAAATTAGCTTTTTCTGATTTTCATCCCTTTTCCACATACTGTGCTTGACTTTTCATCTTCTTTCACAACTAAAGAAAATAGCACAAAGTTCTAATCTGGTGTATTTGGAGTATGTCTTGGCCACATACCTCTGGTGTCATTAAGGATCTTTCTGGAGATGGAGAAAGAAAGGTGAAGGCAGTGGGTGATGTCTTTTGAAGTTTTCTCCTGTTGTACGAGATTGTTCTTTTTATGTGTGAATATTGGTTGGACAGCACAGAATTGCATTATCCTGCTCTGAACTAGAGAGCCACCTAGCTATGTTTAAAAGAAACTTTAAAATTAATTTCACAGCTGTAATAGTAATGGACATGTAAATAGTTGTAATCTAACAGTATTCATGGCCTCTTTATTGTGCTATGAGGGAGGAGAGAAGGACTAAAGTTGCCTCCCTCCCCCCCCCAAGTTTAGTATCAAATAAATGTTTGTTTTCTCTTTGACTGACAGGCTATAAACTATAATTACTACTATTCACTGAATGCATGGTTGCTGTTGTGTCCCTGGTGGCTGTGTTTTGATTGGTCAATGGGCTGCATACCCCTCATTAAATCCGTCAGCGACTGGAGGATAATTGCACTAGCAGCACTTTGGTTCTGCCTAATTGGTCTGATATGCCAAGCTCTATGCTCAGAAGACAGCCATAAGAGAAGGTAAGAGACAGTGATGAATTTTAAATGCCTGGCCAACTTGAGTACAGTGTTATTTTGTTAAATCCACTACTGATAATTTTAACAATTCAGTGGAACCAGTGTCTAGCAAATGCAGTTCAAATAAATATTTATAGCTGTCATTACAGTTTTATCCCAATTTGGGTCCATCACTGTATACCATCTAGTAGGAAACAGAGTTGGAGGAGGAGGCATGGATGGCTGCTTTATTTTTTCTTCTTAAATGGTATTCTGAGGTCCTTAACACTGTAGGTGGTAAAAAGTAATATGTGCTCTAAACACAGTAGGAAATTATATTTGTTGTTGCCCTTACTTCTTACAAGTCATCATTTCCTTTAATTTTCTCCTAATAATGAAAGACAGGAGATGTGCTTTGAAAGCAGGTAGCAATACTGCCCATGGTCATAAAGTTAAAAAGTAAAATGCTTGGTCCCTAGTATGTATTCAGAAAACAGTTTGTGCTTTAAGAAAAATAACTAAAAAATTTATTGTAAACTGTTCTTTCCCGATAAGGCTTTCTGTTTAACTTTGCAGGTTCTGTTCCCATGGATTTTATGTAGATTTAATTTCTCAGTTCCTTAAAATTTTTCAACTGCTCAATCACAAAGTGGTTTGAATTGGAAGAGACCTTAAAGGTCAGGTGGTTCCAGTCCCCATGCCACAGGCAGGGACAGCTTTCATGAGACCAGGTTTCTCAGAGCCCTGTTTATCCTGGCCATGAACATTTCCAGGAATGAGACACTATCACTATGTGTCCTTTTGAGAAGCCCATCTCCAGCTCTCTTGTCGCCCCCTTTAGGTACTGGAAAATTGCTAGAAGGTCTCTCTGGAGCCTTCTCTTCTCCAGGATACACAGCTCCAACTTTCTCAGCCCTCTCACTGGAGATGTGCTCCAGCCCTCTCCTCATCTTTGTGGTGCACCTCTGGGCTCACTGCAACAGGTCCATGTCCTCTCTATCTTGGGGGCCCCAAAGCTGGATGCAGCACTCCAGCAGGGATCTCACCAGAGCAGAGTAGAGGGGCAGGATCACCTCCCTCGCCCTGCTGGCCATGCTATTGTAATGCAAGCCAGGATATGGTTGGCTTTCTGCACTGCAGGTGCACAGTGCTGGGTCACGTTCAGCTTCTCATCACTGAACACCCCCTAGTCCTTCTTCTCAGAACTGCTCTCATGCCACTTTCTGTCCAGCCTATCTTTGTTCTTGGGATTGCCCTGACCCAAGTACCAGACCTTGCACTTGGATTTCATGAGGTTTGCATCAGCCCACCTATCCTATCCAGGAGCCTCTGTATGGCATCCCTTCCCACCCGTGTTGACTGCAGTGTACAGCTGGGTGTTGTGGACAAACCTGCTGAGCGCACGCTCAGTCCCACCATCCATGTCACCGACAAAGATGTTAAACAGAGCCTGACACAGCACCAGCCCTTGGGGAACACCACCCGTCACTGGACTGTGGACACTGAGCCATTGACTCTGTGTGCAACCATCCAGCCACTTCCTTAGCACCAAGAGGTCCAGCTGTCACATCCACGTCTCCAGTTTGGAGATGATGTCATGCTGGACAGTGTTAAATGCTTTGCAAAGGTCCAGGTAGATGGTATCACTTGCTCTTCCTTTATCCAGCAATGCTGTAACTCTATTGTAGAGGGCTATAAAATTTGTCAGGCACATTTTTGCCTTAGTGAAGCCAGATTGGCTTTCACCAATCATCTCCTTATTTTCCAGATGCCTTAGCATATTTTCCAGGAGAATCTGCTCCATGATCTTGCCAGGCACAGAGGTGACCTACTGACCTAGTTTCCTGAGTCTGCCTTTTTCCCTATTCAAAACATGAAGGTTATGTCTCCCCTTTTCTAGTCCATGTGAACTTCAGCAGACTGTCATGACTTCTTAACTATGATGGGTAGGAGCTCAGCACTATCTTAGCTACTTCATCCATCAGTTCCCTTGGGATGTGCAAGTGCACCTTACCAGATCCCAGGGAGCTGTGCACTTTAGATGTTCTTGAACCTGACCTTTTCCTACAGCAGGCAGTTCTTCATTCTCCCAGTCTCTGCCTTATGTGACTTGAGCAGTGTGGTTGGAGCACTTGCTGGTGAAGTCTGAGACAAGGCAGTTATTGAATACCTCAGCATTCTCCATGTCCTGGGTAGCCAGGCTTCCCATTTGCTTCCAGAGAGGGCCCACACCACATTTTCTGCAGTCTTCCCTTTATCACCAGCACAAGTAATTCTATTGTTCAGAGTGCAAAATTTTTTCTAATTCTTTTCTTCTCATCCCTTCAAATGTTAGCAGTGTACCCACCTGCCTTTCTGCTGTTCCCATACTTATTTGTACAGATAAATAATTTTGGGGAGGGGGTGGAACTCGTGCTGCAAGTCATGTCATACTTTCTAGAAAAAATTCACTCACTAAGCCTTTATTGATAAACAGTTTTTTACTAAAAAGTGAAGACAAAAAGTATAATGAAGGCCTAGGACTTTATGGGGATGAGAAAAGACCAGGAGGATGCATCTACCTTATAGCATAGAGGTTAATTTGTAATAAATTACAATAGAAAATTACCATGCCCTCATGGCCTTTTTAAAAAATACCTGACATGGACCTGAGGTTCTTATTCCCTTAGGTCAGCTCTGTTATAGTGACGTACCTAGACTCCTTTGTTTGAGGTCTGTATAGCCCATAAACAGCTACCTGCTGAGGATGCCTAAAAAAAGGAAGGCAAACTGTTCTCAAAAAGTGTGTCTGTCTGTAGAAAGAGAGTAGATTACTAACTTCCAAGTGGTTAACCACAATGGATTCTACTATTGATTTGTTAGGAGAAAAACCACCCTCTTGGTTGAATGTGCACCTAAGTTTCTTCTTTAACAGTGTTTATGTTTTTTCCCCCATTGCTGTCTTACTAGGTCCAAAAATAGACATGTAGCTTTTACTATTATTTTTCCTGCCTGTGTATTTTAAATAGGAGTTACATTATTAATACGTAATGGGACTATTTTCTGGCCTGGAAGCATGAATATTGCTTTTCTGGAAATTATAAGCAATGATTTTTAAAATGCCTCGCTGAAATTTGATCTTATTGGCTCTCAAAGGCTGTGTTTAAATGCCCTGTTCTATATGCACATCCTTCTACAATGTTTAAATAAAGTTTATATGTTAAGTGGAAAAGATACTTTTGTTAAAATTTGTAGTTAATCTAAGAATCTGTTTCTTGTTTGCAGAATCCTTACACTGGGACTTGGATTTCTTATTATCCCTTTTCTTCCTGCAAGTAATCTCTTCTTCCGAGTAGGATTTGTTGTTGCAGAGAGAGTCATCTACCTCCCCAGTATTGGATATTGTATTCTCTTTACATATGGGTTTAGCCTCCTGAGTAAGCAAGCCAAGAAAAAGGTATCATCAAAATAATCAGTAATCTTGTTCATGATGAGGCTGTTCAATTGCGTGATTTGTTTCTTAATCTGGCTCTCTTTCCTTAAGAAAATTCTTGCAGTGGCAGTACTTGGAATCTTGTTGATAAACGTTACGCGCTGTGCGCTCCGCAGCAGCCAGTGGAGGTCAGAAGAACAGCTTTTTAGGAGTGCATTGTCTGTGTGCCCTCTGAATGCAAAAGTAAGTCACTCATGGACTTCTAATCTTTCTTCTTTTTTCTGTAAGTGTTTTGAAATTTGGGGTCAAGGAGGTGTTATGCATAGTTAATATATTGTGCTACAGTGTTATTCACAGTCTTGCTCGGTTCAGAGATGACATTGACATGTCAGACATCTAAATTACAGTGGTAGCATAGTCAAAATACCAGAAAGTGCAAATTACAATATTGTAATTCAGAACTTGGGAGTGGGGAGGTGAGGGAGAGGGGAGAATGCACTTCAAGAAAGGCATCAAGTCAAATTGGATGTACTGCTAATAAAATCTAGAAGAATTGTGCATATAATTGCAAGTTATTGCAACAAAAATATCAAAACAAGGTTAGTAAGCTGTAGCAATGTATTCAACTGAAAAATGTCTGTGCTGTTTTTAGAATCCTTTCTGTGTACCTTCCAGTGGTATATAAAGCCAGCACAGCTGAGGGACAAAGCAGCATATCATCAGTGCAATTGCGGGATGTGGGAGTAAAATTTTGCTCCCACTTCTGCTTTTTTCAGCAGCTGAGCGGGCTAGACTCTTCAGCCATGGGCACTGAGGAAAGCTGCAATTTTCCCTGCAGGCTTAGTGAGGGAACAAGTAAGATGGTGGGACTGGATAGGATGTTTCACTGAGCTGAGCAGTAGTGTTCAGCACTGGAGACTGATGCCAGCCTCCAGCAGAGGTTACCTGCTGTAACAATGACAGCAGTCCCTTGCCAGCCAAGAGTGTGACCTGTTGGAGCATACCACTGACATTGTCTGAATTTTAGTAAGGAGACTCTTTGAAAAGGCTGGGAGTGGCAATGTGCAGCTTGTTAATAAGAATACATTGATATTTTAAAAGATTAGATTCCTGCAATCTAGAGTGGTATGTAGAAAATACCAATCAAGACACAGGGTTTAAAAATTAACTTTTGAATGCTCAACTTCACGAAGAGAATGATAAACTTAGCATTTAGTGGAATACAAATATGCAACAGTGAACTGTAAAAAACATTTATGGCAAATATTTACAACATGGTGGCGTCTTTCAGTCGTCTGAGATTTTAATACATAGGAAAGAGCTGCTGCATTTTGTTGTGTGGCAGTGGTAGGCGGCCATCTTCTTCTTAATGATGACCTCAGTGTATCTTGTTTTCTGGATGACAAGCAGATACTATAAATGGAGCAAATGCAATCTGTTTTCTTTGTGTGTAACTCCATCCATCTGCCATGGTAAGAGTGCTTCAGACAGATCCACACTCTTTGCCTGTGCTCCGAGCTCCTTGGACTCCAGCCACGGCTGGCTGGGGAGCTGTGTAGCTGTGCTCCCACAGTACTGCGCTTGAGCCGATAAGCTGTGCACAAGCCACTCAACTAATGCAGCTGGTTTAAAGCCAGTGAATGTACAGGCAAAATGAGCTTGTGTTTGTCAACACTGGGCACTGTAGATATGCCTGAGCTGTATTTCTGCTGGTGACAGCTTGTGCAAGTGGAAAGCATGGAGATGTGAACAGGGAAAGGATTGTAGGCTCACATTCCAATTTTGCTTTGGGATGTAACTTTGAAATCACATTAGTAGGGAACTTTTGTAAGTAGGAACGTTAGGGAGTCCATGTATGAGAGCCTATCTCTTGTTTTCTTTATTAACGCATCTGTATTTATTTAATTTTGACAAAGGTAAATGTAAAAATTTGAACCAGGTTTTATTCTGATCTTCAGTTGTCCTGAAATTGCAGGCTTCCTTTAAAAATGACTCCACAGGACCTTCTTTCAGTGACGCATTTATTTCAGTGGGAGGCTGATGGAGACCAAAGAATGGCTTTTTCTTGTTGTTCTTGGAACATATTAAATATGTGTAATGTGGTCATGCTTTACTTCCATTATGTAGCAGGATCTCAAATCGTCAGTAGCAGAAAAAGCTGTTCATGTTTTGTCATACAGCTCTTTTCAATTCCAAATTGTCTGTGTGGGAAGTACAGAGTAAACTTACCCTAATTCTAAATAACAAGAACTAACTGCACTTCCTTGTATAATTTCAAGACTCATTCCTTTAAACATATCTTTAGATAAAAATGGGGAAACTGCATTAAATGAGATTATCTGGCACAGTAGTGAATCTGGTGTCTTGAGTGGTGACACATCTGGTTCAAGAGGATGACATTTAAGATCAACTTTAATAAATGTTGCCCAGTGACTTTAAAATTTATTGGAAATAATCAGGTATCATAATGAAGCTACAAATATTTTGACCTCTGAAAATGTTCCAAATACAGATTTTAAAATGTTTTAAATATTTTTACATTTATTTAAAATATTTTAAAATGTATGTGTATATATGTATGCATGTATGTGTGTGTGTATATATATATATATATTTATATAAATTATACATATTGGTTGGGTGGATAGGGTTTTTTAAGAGGGAGAAACAAGTATGTTACAGATCTTAGTTAAACATGTCCAGGAGCATGTCTCACATCTGAACTTGTGTGGCCCTGCACTCAGGTTGGTTTCAAAGATCATTAGACTGAAACAGTTGACATTTTTAATACATTTGGTAGTATTTTCCTTAGCTGAACAGGAGGTGCCTGTGTATTGATCCCATTTTTCCTGCCACATTTTTTCATACTGTATGGATTGGATTCTTCTCCTGGTGAGAAGAAGCTGTTTCTTTTAGCATGTGGTTCCTCACCTTGGACTAAATGAGAGGCCTAAGTCAGAAGGACTGTATCCTAGATTTCTGTCTTTCTCTCCACTGATGATAAAAGAAGTCCTCACAACCTGAGTAGATGTGAATACATAAGATTGAAATTTTGGCCCTGTCCTGCTGCTGTTCACTATTTCTAGACATTGCTGGATTGCTCCTCACCTTCTGAAGTCATTATACATTGTTTCTTTTAAATTTAAAGATTATTCCCATAAGTGCTCATCTTGCTGCCTTTTTTTTTTTTGCTGTTGGAAATGTTTGTACTGTTGGAAGAACTGAGTTCTTTTTTCTCAGCTTTTAGCAAAGCCATAGCTGTTAAGAATTCAGAGATGGTCTTTATTCCTGGATGACTTCCTCTCATTGATTATCTGAATAAATAATTGCAGTTACATCGTTACCTACGTGGGAAATAGCCAGCATTTTTCTTTTCCTAGATTTGAAATAACTGAATCTAAATGATTGTAAATTGTTGTTATTTTGTATGTAATCTCTACTTCCTCCTTGCTACTGGTTTTTTTAAGGGGTCAAAATTATTAGACATAATTTTTGAAAAGCCATTTCAGTAGCAACTTTCTGCAATAATAAGCAAGGAAGTTAAAACACTCCCAACATAATGTTTCTGTCTGCCTTGACATACCAGAGTAAGTAACTTGAAAATTTATGCTTTATGCAAACTGCAGTCATTACAGATACAAATTTGTCAGAGATTAGCAGTGCTAGCACTGAAAAGGTACAATAAGGCTGTGAGATTGGTTTCTACACTTTCTTAAAAGGTCCTGTAAAACTTCTTTGTTACAGAACAACATTTAAAGCTGCCTGAGGATATGATCTTTGATCCTTTAGGAAGCTGATCTAGAGGGCATTTCCTTTAGATATTGAGATTTTTTTCTTTACACTATATATTAAAAGGGGATTATCTTCTAAGGAATTTAACTTAAGTGATGTGGGCTGTGTTTATATGGGCTATTTGCAGTGCTTTGCCACCATTTTAGATGTCAATTTTTTGTGTGTACAGTCACAGTCATGCCGAAGAAGCTTTAGACAACATTAGATACACAAACAAGATGTGATTATCAAAAAAGCTTTGTTTTATTATTATTTAGAAAACAGAGTTTTAGTAGTAGAAGAGAAGACTGATGTCAAGAGCTGGCATTGAACGGAGGCATCTGCATGTTCCTGGAGAAATTTTGACATCTGTGCTTTGCTTTCATCCTTTTCAGCAAATGTTCATATTCGCTGAGAAAGAGATTATAAGCAGCTAGGAAGAGAGAGTAAAATTGGTGATAACAGTAGTGCTCCAACTGAGGGGATGTACCTCCTAGAAGATACTACATTTCAATTTCTTCCTGTTCTGCTCTGAGGGAAAACAAAAGCAAAAAAATCAGTCTTGCAATAGTTTCATTTTTGTACAGGAAAATATGGGGTTTTTTTCTTCTTGTTTAAACTGAACATTTAAATAAGAGTTCAAGTATAAAGTATATCTGGCACAGAATAATATACAGTGCTTTTTCTTTTTTATCCTGGTTTCTTAGGCTGGTTGAGGTATTGAACAGACAAATACATAGAGCCTATTCCTTGGCTAGGCTCTGGTGCCATGGCTATGTTAACTTATGTTAACTCAATGTGCCTGTTGAGAGAGGGTAGGTTCTACCCTAGGGTATTTTTACCTGATCTCTTAGATTTTAGAGAATATTGTGTTGTTATGCATCCCTGAGAAATGCTCCTTTTAGAGCTATTACTGTAAAGTAATTGCCTGTTTAAGATTGATAAAGGATCATCTGAGTATAATGTAATACGTCATTTCCAGTTAATATTTAATCATTTAATAATGAAGGGCTCTTAAATGTTTAACCAGGAAAGGATAATCTTCCCTCCCAGGCTGGCATGCACAATATCTGTCAAAAACAGAAGAACCACACCTCTAGAGATGAAATTTTAAACAGCTCACTGGCCCCTCATTGTTAAAGAAGATATTCTTCCCACATTGGTGCATAGAAAGCATCATTTGTGTCCTGGTGTTGTGCAGGAGAGTCCCAGCCTGGTGCTCAGCAGCCTGCAGGTGGCTACTGCAGGCCTGCTTTGAGTGAGCTCAAGGCTGACCTTGGCATCTCTCTGCCATGGCCACTGAAGTGAGAGACACAGCTGGATGGCAGAAGTAACCTGCACCTCTCAGATGACTGTATGTGCCTGGAAACCCTTTGCTGGTCCTGTTCTTAAGAGCAGGATGTTACTGCATCTTATAACCCATTGCAGAGCTGGTGATTTGTCATTGGATATTTATTTATTTATTGGAGGCTGGGCACTTCTTCTGGTATGTTTCTGGCTTTTTTCCTTTCCCCTTCTTTGTCATTACCATATTGAGAGGAACTAAAGCTACAATATCACTTGAAGGGAAATTAACAAATTTACCTACAGCAAGGTAATTTTTGGGGGGTATCATATAGAAACATAATTTCCTTTCACACAGGAGCTATAGCTGAGGACAAAATAAATGCACCATTGAAAATGCTAATAGTTTATTTAAATAGTTGTGCTGTCAGTTTTAATATACTACATCTTTTTAGTTCAGTTCACGAAATATATGTGTGCACTTAATACTTCATTTGATGTTTTGACTTGAAAGAATTGATATCTCTCAGTTTTCTTCATACTGTACAATTCTGTTTACATGAGAAAAATATTCTTGCTGCTGGTACTTTTGGGGAAAAAATGGATGTGAAGATACTACATGTTTAAAAAAAACTGTGAAAAATAGAAAGTGAAGTGCTGTTTCCTAACGCAAGATAGCTGACATGTGAAAGGCTGAGTGTGTACACCAAGATTTTTCTCATCTGTTCTGTCCTGGTCTTTAGTCAAATTCCATTTTATAAAGCTTCATAAAGACTGAAATTGAATCAAGTTAAATATAATTTTGTTTGCTGATACTGAAGTGTAAAGTTATGTACTTCAAGGGCTAACATCCAGTATTCAGTGAAATCTTTAAATATTTCTTCTGTGTTGCCACAATTTTTCTTTTATCTGGGTAAATTTTGAATGTGTGAACTTCAACATATATAATCACAGCAATCCAATTTGGTAAGAATGTTAGTGTTCTGAAAAATTTCTGGGAGACATATATAAATAGAATTCAGTCCTAATAAACTTCTTTCAGAGTAGTTCATTTTACTTTAATGACTCCTGGAAAATGCTGCTCTATCTTTTTGTATTTTTTGACACTGTCAATAGATCTTTGTTTAGTTATTTCCTGATGTAAGTGTACCATTCTGTTGCTCCTTTGCCATGGGCCTTGTCACATTTTTATGAATGTACAGGACAGGGCCAGGATTTTTTTTCTTTGTGGAAGCTGTGCAAGAACTGCTTTTATGGGATGCTGAATTTGTGTGCTAATTTATATCATACAGTGAGAGGAGCTGCTTCTATGCGTGCTTAGTAAGCTTTATAGTATCTCTGCTCTCCTTAAAGCCAGTGGAAATACTTTTTCTCCCTTTTGAGAAAGCATGGAAAATGTCCTTAACTTCATTTGTTGATGGTATGTTACTGCATAGTTATAATCAAATAGAGATGAAGTTCAACAATTAAATACCATAACAACTGGGTTCCAGCAATCATGTATGCTGGATCAATAGGTCCCAGATTCTGTGCCAACTGCAATTAGGATTTTTCAGTTAATGGACACATCAGATAAAATCCTTTTTTTAATGTAGAAGGTGAATTAGACTTATATAAGTGCGTTACAAACCTAGCTTTTTTGACTTCAATCTGTTGTTCTTCCTGTATAGTGTTTTGAAATTAGATTTTCAAAATTTGGGGAAAATTACTGTATGTGTTTTAGATGAACTATATACAATTTGATTTCAAATAGTAAAGTAATCTAAATAATGAGTCCTGATCTGGGTGCTGAGAAATCTCTTTTCAAAAGTCAGTACTCACAGTACTTTTCAACCAGGTAACATAGTCTTCTGGGATTTATCTTAAAGTGGGATTTGAGATGCCTTCCAACTCAGATTTGTCCTGAAATATATTTATTCCTATTTACTCTTGCCATAAATTAGGATGATACATCTTCTCCCTGTAGACTAAAAGCTCTAGATCTTTCCTTCATTCTTCAGTTTTTAACAGGCAAAGTCTTCAACATGTTTCTATACATATTATTTCAGAGATGCTCTTTGATGCATTTTTATCCTAAGACAATAATTGTGCCTGTCTGTTACCTTTTGTTTGGGTTTTTTTGTGAATTTTTGAGTTTCTTCTAGTTTATGCTGTAATGAAAACAAAGTTTCACGCATTGCTGTAGTGTTTCTTTTGCTATAATACGTTTGATTTGAGTCAAACTTTCTCTTACCTAGCAAATAAACGAAATTAAGGCAGGAAGTCTCCATACAAAGTGCCTTGTGAAAGGTTTGGTGACTTTATTTATAAAACTAGGAAGTGATTAATGTATTTTAAATAGCTGGAATAGGTTAGCTAATCTATACCTCAGATTTTGTCTTACTGTCTTCATTGTATGAATTATCCAATCTTAAGTATCAACCTACACCAAAAGGCAGCAGTGAATGACACAAGTGCTGACTGTTTCTTTTTTGAGTAAGAATTTTTAGCTACTTGGTTCCACAAAATATCTGACTGTGTGGCATCTGCTGGATTATCCATCTGTGTTTTTAGGTGCACTACAATGTTGGCAAAAACCTGGCTGACAAAGGAAATCAAAGTGCTGCAATCAAATACTACAGAGAAGCTGTAAGGTATTAGAAATTTTACTGCTTTAATGATCTGTCCTGAAATTGCTTTCATGTTTAACATGAAGAAAATGCTTAGGTATTCATTTTCATGTTCTGCAGCATTGCAGAGCTAGCAATCTGCATATATTAATACATGTCCATACATAATAATAATCTCTTAAATTTTAAATTTTAGGTTGAATCCAAAATACGTGCATGCCATGAACAACCTTGGAAATATTCTGAAAGAAAGAAATGAGCTCCATGAAGCAGAGGAGTTGCTGTCCTTAGCTGTACAAATACAGTATGTTTAGACCAATGCTAAAGCAGTGTTTTGCACCAGCTGAGCCAAAATGATACAATAGGATCTTGTGTTTCAAATGCTTAATTGTCCTCTCCCTTGGTGTTTTTTTCCCAATTTGCCCAGACCTGATTTTGCTGCTGCATGGATGAATCTAGGAATAGTGCAGAACAGTTTAAGAAGGTTTGAAGAGGCAGAGCAAAGCTACTGGACAGCAATTAAACACAGAAAAAAATATCCAGATTGTTACTACAATTTAGGGCGGTTGGTAAGTGCTTTTGAATAAATGATAGCTATGACTGGAATCTGTGTGTCTTTCTGTGTGTATATATATAGATAGATTTATAGAATTCTCCTGTACTGTTAGAAGCTGATAGTTGTCCCAGTTTGCTTATATTGTATTTCAGGGTGATTTCGTACTTTTGGTAGCTTTTCCTATTGCTTTCCTGGTATACTTCTTTACATACAACCTTTGATAATCCTACTTTATCATGTAAAGAAGTATGAACAAAAGTAGAGATTTTTAAATTATTTTTTTTTCCAAAAGGTATTCTTAATCATTTCCCAATATTAGATCGTTCTGCAGTCATTTGCATGATGATGTATACAAACAATATACAACATTTATATTGTTAGCTAGTAGAATGCTGGAAAATTCAAATCATATTTTTAGAAATACATACATAAAATATTTACTAAATATTAATATTAAATTATTAATTTATTATTAGTGAATACTAAATATTTACTAATTCTCTTGTGTAGATTTCTAAATTGTATGCTGTTTCTTCTCCTGATTCTATTCGTACATGCCTATTTGAAGAAAGTCTCACTTCCAGAGAAAACGAAAATAAGTATATAGAGTTCTTATGTTCCATACTACAAGAGTATTCCTTTTACATTCATTTTTGCCTATAAAAAGAAATTCCTACTAGAACGGAGCGAGACATTAGCAACTCTTTAGTGTCTTTAGTGAATGATAGGAAAGTAAAGCAAGTAATAGCAAAATTACTGGATTTTTATTTTGTTTTAGTACGCAGATTTGAACCGCCATATAGATGCATTGAATGCATGGAGGAATGCTACAGTCCTGAAACCAGAGCACAGTTTGGCTTGGAACAATATGATAATATTGCTTGATAACACAGGTAGAGGTCGATTTGGGTGTTTTAATGAATAATTCAGTGTCTAGAAAAACTTAAACCTTTATCTGCCTTTATCTAAAAGTATCTGTACCTCTTCTTTGGCTACCCAGATGCTTTTTAATAATATAAGAATGCCTTCTGACTCAATGATTTTAAACTTCATTTGAAATGCAGCCCATAAATTGAATTTCTGATACTTACTTGAAATGCCATCATTGTGCAAGCATGTTGGTATTATAGATTAAATTCCAGAACTTTTTGATCTCTGCGTTTTTGTTTTTCTGAACATGTTATCTGTTGAAAACAAAGATAATCTGTTGCCTTAGTCTGCAGAATTTTACATTTGTGTGTGTGTGTGATACCTGGTTTTCTCTAAAAAGTTATGCATTCAGCTATTTGTAAAATACGTGTGCTTGCAGCATGAGAAGTAACTATTATATTAATATCCTAACTAATAAGGCTATGTTAAAACATGCCTTCTCTTTTTCTGCTACCTGGGCTCCTAGGCAATCTAGCTCAAGCAGAAGCAGTTGGAAGAGAAGCCCTGGAATTAATACCTAATGATCATTCCCTTATGTTTTCCTTGGCTAATGTACTGGGGAAATCACAAAAATATAAGGTAGGTAACTAGAGGTTTTTGACTTTAGGGCTTTGGGTTGGTTTAGTTGGGTTTTTTCCCTTAATTAAACTCCATCTACATTTTTTGTAGAAACAGTTTGAGGAAATCATTGTGGACTACAATTTAGATAATCTATTTAAAACGTTTTGGTGTCCTTTTCTATCACAGTATTGATGTGTGATTCTGTCTTGAGCTTATCCCTCCTTATTTTAGATGCCTGGGTTACAGATGTTGCTGCCCTACACTGTGTCAGTGGTCAGTGGAGAGAAATAGGCTCTTAAGCACACTAGAGGGCAGCTAGGGTCTTGTGTTGTTTCACTGCAGAGAGAAAGAGCCTGCACTGAATTAGAGATGTTTCAGGAACTCAAATTAGATGGGACAGGCTAGTCCCTGTGCTCTTGCTACATGTTCTGTGAGTATATACATATACAGATAAGAATTCTAGCCTTTTTGCCTCAGACATGACCTAAAATATAGTAATATGAATTCGTTAATCCCAGATTGAGGATGGGATACCTAGGTGATCTCAGAATGCTGTGAGAGAAGGTGCATACATTGAACTTTCTCTTGGATGCAGTGGACCAGCCTGTGCATGGTACCTCAGCATTAGCTACCTTTATTTGCAAGTAGTAAATGTAATGAAACTGATGAGAATGACTAGTTTTCCAAAGGGAATTGTATAAAATGACAGAGAATAAATGATACATGTTTAATATAGTTAATTGTTTAAACTGACTATATAATCAGTGATTTATGTATGTGATAGGGACAAATTAATAATCAAGTTCATGGTGTTCCTTAGAAAAACATCATTTCCTGAACCTTTTTTAAGTTTTTTTTAGGCTTTTAAGGGGTTTGATGTCTTTTTGCTAGTGATAATGTTAACAGCACTGCAAGAACTTCCTCATTTATATACAAAGTAAGAAGATTCTGTGATATGAAACTTGACAAGAGGAAATGGCCTAAGTTGCACCCGGAAAGGTTTAGATTAGATATTAGGAATTTTTTTTTTTTTTTTTTCCCCACAAAAGGGGTTGTGAAACACTGGACCAGATTGCCCAGGTAAGTGGTGGAGTCACCATCCATGGAAGTATTCAAAAAATGTATGGATAGAGCTTTTGAGGATATGGTTTCATGGTGAACATGCTGGTGGTGCAGGGTTTACAGTTGGACCTCGTGATCTTAAAGTTCTTTTCCAACTTTAATATCCTCAAAATAGATACATTTGTCCAGTAGTTACTGAGACCACTTATATTTCTACAGTAGTATTCAGCTGTGGAGTCTTGACCTGTCCACATGTGAGGCCAGGGCCTGTGACAACCCAGCACTCGTTTTTGTTTGCATTAGTGATACTGTTAAACACCCTGTTACTGTTTTTCTAGACTGGCTGGGGTTTTTTCCTGGACACTCTTAATTCTTTTCTCTCTACCTGAGACTGTTATAAAATATATATTTTAGGTTAGTTTAACAAAGTTCCAGAAGGATACAAATTAACATCTAGAACACATAAAGTATGAGATTATGGAGGAGGTAATTGCTGGAATTATTTTGGTGAGTCAGGCCTGTGGAAGAATAGAGGATTTTATAGTCATTCATCAGGAAGAATATGTGGCATGACAGAATAAAGAGCATTTATAATGAAATAAAGTTGAAAAAATAAGTTGAAAACAAGCTGGAAAACTTTTCCAGGTGTAGGAGAGACAAGTCTGTCTTAGTGGATTTAAAAAATAAAAAAGAAGGTGATGGTTTTGATTGCCAGTCCTGAAAGGTTATTATTCTGCAGGAGAACATGTTGGAGACAAGGTAGAAGTAAGAGCAGGGGAAAGTGCAGCTTTTAAGTCCAGATTCTGAAAAAAAAATAGGAATAGTGGAGCCCAGGAAAAATAGCAGAACTCCACTGAGTGTTTTAATAGCTCAATATGGAGTAGGTGTGTGCAGAGCTTACTAGTCACTTAAAACTGATGGGTTATAACAGGGAGAACAAATTAAGGGAATTGGAAAGTGGGCTCACTTACAAAGGGTATGGTCTCAGCAGCTGTATTTGGCATTGCCTGGAAAGAGGAGATACAGATTTGTTTGTAATGGGAGAATGCTTACTGACAGAAAAAAAGAATGAAAAATTCAGATTTCCTGTCCACCCCCTCACCATATAAAAGCAGAGGAGCGGATGGCTCTTCAAGGATTTTTATTGAATGACACTGGACGGGAAGAACAGGGGATGGAGACTGTCAAGGTGATAGAGGTAATTTTCAGTGTTGCCTGGCTGTGTCTGATGTGTTGTATAACCTCAGGCATTTAATTTATTAGGTTACTTGTTATGTGTCTGTATAAAAGTTGCTACTGTGTTGGCTCTGTTGCCGCAAAGGAAGATTTGTTCTGGGTTTTTTTTGTTATCTCTTACTTTAAAAGACATTGAGTCAAAAAGGTTTTATTATGTTGTGAGAGATTTCCTTCCAATAAACACATTCTCCTTTCAATAAGCACACAACATTCTCTTTCGTTTCAAATGCACTTCGATTTTCAGCAGAAGATAGGTTTCCTACATCACAAAAAATTAAAAAATAGCCCTTTATTTTTACTTGTATTTAGTAATGAATGATGTATTGTTCCAGATAGAAAAGCACATAAAGGATGAGCTGTTTCTGTGGCTTTGTTTGGGTTTTTTAATTAACATCTGTTATAGCAAATTAGATTCTCATTTAAATGCTTGTTCTTATCTCAATTGATAAAAAACAAGCTATCTTTAGTTCTTTGAAAAAGATGTGTGCTGTATTTTTGCTACATATACATCTATGCTTTTTCTGTAAAAAGTACAATAAATTGAAACCATTCAGCATTTTTTGTATTTGAAATAAAGCCAGACTACATTTTTTTGGCCTTGGCAGCAGATTGAATGCAGTGCTTACCCCAAGCTTTTGCTATATGTAAGCTGCAAGTTTCTTGGCAACACTTAAAGATTTGGCAAGATACAGCAATTTGAAATATCACTGATGTACTGGAATGTATATTTATTCCATATATTCACAGTAATATGAATATGATGCACCTTAAATAGCCTTTAATCAACCACAATGCTTCTATTAGCTGCTGAGCAAAGTAGTGGTGATAAAAATATTCTCAGCATGGAGTTGAAGATATACGGTAATGGCAGCTAGCTCCTGAATATCTATTTCATTAAATTATCTGGAAGTGCATTGCACGTGTTGTCCCACTGTGCTTCAGCAGAGAAAGGATGCAAGTCTGTACATTAGGTGTGTCTCCACTGCATAGGTGGCAACTTTTAAGTGTAAGGCTGAATCACATGGTTAGCCTGTCTTTCATCCTGATTGCTGTTAACCTGTCTAGTGAGGAAAAAAGAGATTTACTAAGGGAAAATATTAAAGTTTGCAGTGGGAGAAAACACTACTTTGTGGGACTTGAAATTACTACATGCTTTCAAGTACCAATTCACTGTTGATTTTTAGGATTGGAGAGTTGTATTGAAAGAGGTTATCTTGCACCACTTCCCAAATTTTTGAGTCTCAGTATGTTTCTCAGGTGACTGAGAAACATGGAAATAATGGAATAATTTTGCCTGGAAATGACATCTAGAGGTCATCCAGTCCAACCCCTAACCCAAACCAGGGCCAGTTCCAGTAGAATCCTGAATATCTTTGTGGATAGATATTCTAAAACCTCTCTGGACAGCATCTTTCAATGTTTGTTCAACTTTATGATTAAAAAAATTTTGATGTTTCCTTTAATTGGAATTTCTTGTATGCAAGCTTGCATCCATTATCTCTCATCCCATCTCACAGAGCTCTGAGAAGAGTCTGTTTCCATCTTCTCTGTATTTATCTCATTGGGTAGTTACAGGCAGCACCTTCATCTTCTCTCCTGGAGGCTGAAGAGATCCAGTTTTCTCAGTTGTCCCTTGCACTTGTTCTTCTGCTCCAGCCCTGTACCATCTTTGTGGCCCTCTGCACTCACTGGAGTATGTCTGTGTCTTTCTTGTAATGGAGACCCCCAGCCTGGACACATACTCCAGCTGTGGTCTCAGAAGTGCTTATCAAAATCACACAGCCACCTGAGGTTCATTCCAGCCTCAACCACTCTGTGATTCCTTCTAGCCTGTTTCTCTGTCCTGCCCAGGTCCCTCAAAATAGCTATTCTCCCTTCCAGTGTATTTCTCACTTCCTCCTCTTAGGTGCTATCTGTAAAGTTTTGAAACTGCATTCAGTCCCATCATCCAAAATATGAATGAAGTCACTAAACAGTATGGGTTTCAAAGAGACCAATGCATCCAGGAACTTTAACAGTCTGGGTATGAGAATGCTGGAGCAACTGCTCATGCTATAGGAAAGCAATGCTAAAACTTGTACTATGGAGTCATACACTCTAAATTTGCAGACATCTGCTTCCCTTGTTAACTCCTGTCAGGGGAAGTATCCCTTCTCCTGAAACAAAATCAGAATCTCAGAATTATTTGGGTTGGAAGGGACCTCTGGAGATTGTCTCATCCAGTCCACTGCTAAAGCAAGTTCACCTGGAGCAGGTTGCACAGAATCATGTCCAAACAGGTTCTGAATATCTCCGAGGAAGGACACTCCACAACTTCTCTGGTGAATCTGTACCAGTGCTCTGTCACCTGCACAGTGAAGTTTTTCCTCACATTCAGGTGGAACTCCCTGCGCATCAGTTTCTCGTATTGTCTTGTGCTGTTGCGTGACATGAATGAGGAGAGTCTGGATCCATCCCTTTGGCACCCTCCCTTCAGATACATAGACACCGATGAGGTTCCCTCTCAGTAATCTCTTCTTGAGGCTGAACAGGCCCAGCTCCTTCTGCCTTTCCTCATAAAAAATGCTCCAGTCCCCTCATCATATTCATAGCCCTCCACTGGACTAGCTCCGAGAACCCTGGGGTCTGTAATTTCCTTAACCAGTGGAGATGAAGGCACTTTCTGCATGAGTCTCTCCTGGCTTGAGAATGGCAGCCTCAGCTGTGCTCAGCAATGCTTTTAGTTTGGGTTTGAATTTGGACATATGGGGAGGCTCTTAAGTCACTCAGAGCTGAGTGACTCAATCTTGACATCAGAAAATCCTTTTCCCCTGAAGGGACCCTTACAGAGAGTTATTTCATGCTTGACATGAGAAGATGGTGGAACCAAAAATCTGGCTGACAGGTTTTCTTTTTCAGTAGAGCCTGTGTTATGTTTTAAGCAGTGAAAGCTTAGCACAAAGGAAAGGACTTTTCTCCATGTTACTGCTCTCACATAACTCAGACAGCATGTGCATTCAGATGGAAGCCTACCACATTGAGGTAATTTTATCTTCAGGTCATTTGCATTGCAACTGAATGAATAACTTTCCCTAATGCACAGCACAGCATAGAAATCTATGTAAAATTTGCTCTCAAGTATCTAAACTTGCATGTCAGTGCGTAAATAATGCTCCATTCATATTGGGGGGGGTGTGACTTCTTCAACTTCTGCAGGAAATATGCTCTGAGAAAGAAGTATCAATATTAGCACGAAAAATCAAAAGTATTAATATCAGTTTGGAAAAATAGAATGGTTTTAATTAGAGAATATAGCAGTAAATTATTCACTGGATATTAGGTGAGGGCGCAGAGGTTTTTTAAAAAGTACTCAGATATCAGGATTCTTAAGAGCACAATTGCAAGCAGTAATATAGAGGAGATAACTGGTGAGGAAAGTGGGAAGGATGTTGCATGGCTTGATATGATTTGGCATGATTTTTTAAGTAAAAGCTACTCTTTATGGGGAACCACACTGAAACATCTGTTTGAAAGTGATTTACTGTAATGCCCCTATTTTTAATGCTAAAACTATTGTCAAAGGAAAAGTGTCTATAAGCAGTTTGCTTAGATACCAAAGTACATTTTCTTAATTTTATTGCATAGGTAGGGAAAACTTCAGCAGATAATGTTTGAAAATACTATAACTATTAAAAAAAGGTACTTCAGGTAAAGAGCAAACTTCACTAGTGCTTAATAAATTTCTGCTAAAATAATAGCGGCCTATAAAAACATGACACTTATTTGTAGCATTATTACTGTTTCCAGGGGGCTGTAGCCACCTGAGCTAGAGGATCAGGTAGGTTCATATTTATATGGTGGTTGTATATATAGATATGGCATCATTTTGGAGAGTTTGTAATTATAGTGGTGGGTAAATTTAGCATTTTTTTATATATATGAGAATTTACTTTCCTGATGACTTGTTATTTTAAATTATTCAGGAATCTGAAGCTTTGTTCCTCAAGGCAATTAAAGCCAATCCAAATGCTGCCAGTTATCACGGTAATTTGGGTAAGAGCCTTTTTAACTCTTATCAGCTATATTCTTTACTTGCTTCATATTCATTGTGTTTAAAAAAGAAAAAGCAATCTTTAGAGCCTTCTTCCGGCTGGGCAGATTTCTATTTTACTTTCTAGAAGAACTGCCAGCCAGAAGAACAGGGCACTAAAGCCAGAAAAGCTGTCACACGATATGACAGATCAAGAGGGCTGCACAATCCAGCCCAGAGGTAGCTGCACTTTAGTGTCTGCAAATTGGTTCATTTATGCTATGCTTGTAACCCGCAATGAGCTCACCAGATAAGAGCTGCCATTTATGGCTCCATTGTAATTCATTCCTTCATCATTCCCATGCCAGTTCTGCTCCCAGGCTTTGCTCCTGCATTTGGCAACAGAACAAGCAGCTACTGTGCCACCAGCCAGTGACAGACCCTCGCTGGAAACAAATACTTCAATGTTGTTCTCCAAGTGATTGGCAAGATTGTACGTTATTCAACAATATTGCTAATGAAATTCCCATTGATGTTCCAGCTGTGCTTTATCATCGCTGGGGAAACCTTGACTTAGCGAAGAAGCACTATGAAGTCTCTCTGAAGCTTGATCCCATGGCACCGGGAACCAAGGAAAACTACAACCTCTTAAGAAGAAAACTGGAGCAGTTGCAAAAGAAAGGCGGTGCCTGATGTTCCTTTTCAGGTTGCCCGTGCATGCTGTTTACAACTACTGTTACATGGGTACTTTTGACCATGGACAGGATTCAGTCATCATTTCTCAAAAACAACACCACCAGCACCGCACACTTGAATGTCCAGTTTTTCCCTCCTGCAGATCCTAACATTTCAGCTTGAGGGATCATTTTATTTTTACTTGAACTGCTTTTAAAGTCCATTAGAACATTTTTATAGGTATATGAAAGCAATGCAGATGGAATTTCACAGCATACACTTGTAATTTGATATCTTCATCTGACTTTTTGGTAGCGGGATGAATAGCAGGAGGCAGTTTTATTTCTGAAAGTGATACTTAAAAGTGCAATTTCCTGTTTAAATCCTGATCTTTTCAAGTATGAAAAATATCTGTCCACTTCAGTTTTATTACTGCCTTCCAGTGTCAGTCCTGCAGAGACAGTGGAAGAATGAATTCTCTCTAGCACATCAGTCTACTCATATAATTTGAGTTAAGCCCTTATGCTCATTTCTGTCTCCAGCCTGTGAAATGTCAGATTTTTGCAAGAGTAAAAAAGGGCAAGGATTTGACCATAAATGTCTGTAAAGCCAGTGTGCTTCTCAGGTATGCTTGAGTATAGAAAATACTGTTAGATGGAGATTTTAGTAAGCAGCTAATGAAAAGAAGGTGAGGCAACAGAGCAGTCAGGTAGAGTTTCAGTTCTGGCAGGCAGCCTCATCTGCAACAGACAACATGGACAAGAAGTCAGAACTGCTTTAGCTCCTGTGGCAGGTCAGTGTTTAAATACCGTTTAGTATCTGTAGGAGCTAATTGCTGCGTTCTCAGGCAATTCAGTGCTTTCTGGTTAAGGACATTACACCTTTCAGCTCCTATATTTCTGGGGAATAAAGAGATAATTTCTGTGGAACAGTAACTGTGCAAAAGACCTGACCTTGGCTGTTGATCTGTTACCTGAAAGAACTTGGCTTCACCTTTGTCTGCCATGGCTTGTGTGTTTGCTGAAGGGGCAGATAAGTAAGCATAGATGTTAATGCATAAACTGAGCACATCGATGTGGGATGATTCAGAGATGGTTTATGTTGATACCATGTTACCTCTCAAAAGGGGCTATGCTTTAATACACATTTGAACTCTGTCTGTCCAGAGTTATTTGTCATGCATTAATATTTACATTCCTGCTTCAGGAAGTAGTCTTTTATTTGCTGGTGGTTGGTTTTTCCAGTTTCTTTGGGGTTTTTTTGAGATGTTTGGTTTTGTTTGTTTAAGATTGGAAGTGAAGTTTGCTATTGGATATGACAGCTGGGGAACTTTACCTATCTTTTCATATTCCTTTATTCTTGCCATCCATGTCCCCTGGGAGAAATCGATCAACGCAGTATTTGCAGCTTTTCTAATTTGTCTATTGATTATTGTGAGACTGTTTAGCATTCTCCACACACAGCTCCTCTATGTGTGGAACCACTTAAAGTGTCAGGGAAATTCCTGCCACAGGATGGGATGCTGTGTGACCTTCTTATCTGACCACCATAGAACCATTTTACATCTCTGCCACGTTTTGAACCTCCCAGAGGCTATTTTTACATTATAAATTTGCTTGGAAATGACAGTTGTTTCAAGAACTAGGTGTGTCTACAGAGCATACTGCAATATTGCAGAACTACCAAAGCATCCTCTGACAAAGCTAGCTTGGGAGCTACAAGTCATGCAGGTACTTTAGTGTACTATTTTTGCCACACTGACTGTAGATCTAGCCAGCAAGGCCGTGGCAGTGTGGTGCTGTCCACAAATTTAGCTTTGAATGAACTAACATGGCTACATACCGGTTTTAGTCAAGGTGCAAGGGGCATGTATGTGTGCTTCTCTCCTATACATATAGCCTGTTTCTGAGTAGGACTAATTAGTTCACATAGGGTACAAAGCTGTGGCAATTGTTTCCGTTTCTTCTGGTTTCTGGACAAAATTTTCAGAAATTTGTTTCTGAATATGATCCAAGCATGCTCTTCGATAAGTATCTGGTAAGCAGAACACTGCATCAGTATGGATAATCATCTTCCAATAGCCAGCAGAGCTTAGTACCAACTTTTGTGTCTGAAAGGTGCTGAAATAGATACACCCTTCAGTACAAACAACAGGTTCTTAAGGCTTTCCATGCATAGCCTACTATTCATCAGATAGAGAGAACTCACAGCTTCTTCAGTCATGAGGAATTAAAGAGTTGGGATATGGCTGGATGAGCTAATTTATAGTAGAAGATAAATATGTTTACTATAATCAGGTCTTTTCTGTATATTTGGAATATAACATCCTGAGTTTAAATTATTATTCTCATCATAAAGGCCACATGTGTAGTTTTCCCTGTTGCTTTCCGTATCAGCTTTAAAGACATCCACTCGATCAATATTATGTATGAAGGATGAATTCTTTCTAGGTCATTATAAACCAAAGTTGTAGAAATTCCTCTGTGGAAGTCCTTCTATTCAAGTCTTAAGACAGAAGAGACAGACAAACAAATGGGATGTTTTGTTAGTATTTTAAAATGGTATTTACTTTTCAGTACAAACAACATAATTTCTTCTTGATTAGCTTTCTGGCTACCTGTATATACTTTTGTGAGGGTTTATTTGTTTTATATAATATTTACTGTATAGAAATTCAATGTGATTATTTGTATGATGGTAATATGAAGCATACCCATATGTCTTGAGTTTAATGTTGAGGCAGAATTGTGTTCAAAAGAAGCCACGAAGATGACTGCTTTTGTAATAAAAACTTCCTTAAGACTTTTAAGAATACAAAGTATTTTTTTACTTTATTTTCAGAAATATTTGGAACTGCAAACAGTGCAGTAGCTTTTATTAAAATGGTTATAATGTTAACCTTTTTATTCGTTTTTCATACCTCATAACTGACTCCTGGAACAGTGCAACACTCAGTTTCAACGAGAAAACAGTGAAGAAAAAGTGGACTTCTACATAACTGTAGTTACAAATATTGTCTATCTTTCCAGCATGCTGGATTTTTTTTTTCCCATTGCTAATTCCAGAAGATTAAATTTTCCTTATCAGTTGGCCTGTTTGATTCTCTAGGGAAATTAAGAAGCCTTTTGTTTTCTTTCTTCTTTTTTTTTTTTTTTCTTTTTGAGAAAGATTACTTGTTCCAATACAGTTCTGAGAAAAGAAATGCAAAATGATTTAATGCACAGAATGGAGTCAGGAAAATAGTCACAATGACTGCTATGGATGTTAGTCTCTTTTCACCAAAAACCTCCAGCAAAGTTCCCCAATTGTATGTCACTATTGTGTCTAGACCAATGCTATGTACATGAAGTTTTCTGTTATTTAATTTCATAGTATTTAAACTTTAGAGATGTGGGTTGTGTGTGTGTTTATGGGCACTAAGAAATAAAAATCTATAATACTTTTGAATGATTTGTTCAAAATACTGGGCCTATTCACTGGGAACATTTTCCTTCATATTTCAGATACCTGTATCTGAGCTATTCATCCTAGTTTCTCTGTATAGTCACTGGGGAAAATCCCCATCTTTAGGATGTGAGAAGTCATACTGGAAAGAGATATTCACCTTCACTAACATCAAAGGGTAACTAAGGTGATCAGCTCATATACATGAGCAAAAATCTCACTGCTGCTTTCAGTTGAAGTGTTCTCATCCCATACATGAAGTAATCTGACCCTCTATCATTCTCATACCTTATTGGTACCAATAATGTTAAAAGACTGGCATTGAAACAAACTGGCAGGTACTTGCCTTGAGAGTCAGAGTACCTGGAAGAGGGAGAAGAGAAAACAAATTAACTTTGATAAATTTATAAGACTGATGAAGCATGAAATCCCTGTGTATGAAAACAGAGCATTCATGTCCAGTTCAATTCATTGCTAGCTTGTTTACGTTTCTGCAATGAACAGTAACAACTCCTTATTGTATTGAATTTTGGTGTACTTCACTCCTATTTTAAAAAGTAAATCTAAAGCAACTGTAAATTTGCAATAGTGAGATTTATATCTTTTTCCTTAAGTTACAGTTGCTATTTCAAGCTGTAGCTGTTAAAATGTTAAATGTGATAGCACTGTGTGTTTCAGTGTGGTGAAGTTTTTTTGTTTCAATATCTTTTGATATTTATTTGCTGGTTCCTGCCTGTGCCCCATATTTCATATGAGTATTGGTACATTGACATACCTATCATTACATGTAGATTCCCATGTGCTCCTCAACTTGGCCCTTTCACTGAATACTGCTCCCTTCCACAGCTCTTGGTGTGTCTCTACCAAATGTGTGTTAATGAGGGCATATTTAACTCTAAAAGACTAAATTTTGATAGGAGCAAAAGTGAGAACACATGGCTGGATTTCTGTGACATAAAAGCTGAGGGAGCCAAATTTGTGTCATGGAACACCATGGCAGCAGGTGCCTCTGGTAAAGGGCACTTCAGACTCTGCTGGGCTCCACAATAAGGTGGTTGTACATAGGTGTAATGTTATAAACACAGCAAACTGAGCCCTGTGCTCTAAAGAAAAAGGACTATGTGTATTTCCAAGAGGATGTGCACAGCTGCATGGACTATCGAGCATTGGAGGACTGATTATATTGTGTTAGAAAGTTGCACTGCTGTGTTGTGGCATGGGTGTTCAGTGTGTGTCAGTGATGAAATATGTCAAGTGGTTCAGGGCTTTTTAAAATAAATATTTTTGTTAGGAAAAACCCCTACAGGTACTGAAACTGGTAGCTTGTGATTTCTGAGCTGAACTTTTTTTATGTAGTGTTAATCACTTAAATTGCCAATGTTATGTTCCAATTTATTTTCAGCGGAGCAGGAAGTAAATACAGTTGTAATGAAGCCATGAAATAAATCTGCATTTTACTATTATTTTATTTTTTTTTTCCTTTTTTGCCTAGATTTTAATTGTGACAAGAGTGGCTATTTTTGTAGTAAGTTTTTGATTCGGGGTTCTGCTACAAGCTAGGAGGAAAACCTAATGGGCCTGGCAGACTAGGACTGGGACATACAGGAAGACATTCTTCCTTTTAGAGTAACAGTTCAAAATCTTGATTCAGCATGAGTGTATTCATGTTGAATGTGTGTGCCTAAACAAACAAACAAAAAATAGCGCCTGAAGAAAGCAACAGAATACTTAACTAATTAATTCAGTCTCTAAAATGATAACATATAGAAAGCAGGAGCTACTGCCTCAAATGCTGAGCAATCTTCTCTACCAAAATTGGGTTTTTTACCCAGTATGCAACAAGCCACTAATGACACACTTAAGAGAGACATGGATTATTTATTTCAGAGTTGCACAATCCTGAGCTGTTCAGTGGTATTGCACAAATTGCACACACTAATTATCAGAACTTTTTACTATTTATAGAATTTAGCAAACAAAGGAATTAGTGTTCATTTGCTACAGGTTACATAGTTCTCTTATTAATTGGTATTCTTCTATTGGTTAATGATTCTCCTGCTTCTCAAGCTAATTAGTCCCATGCTCAGTCCTTCTCTTCTTTGGGGTCGGTGGGTTTCTTGGGTTGGTGATTGGTGAGCTGGTGGTCACAATCTCCTCCTGTTGGAATTATCACTTTATCCAGTCAGAGCTGATTTCAGCATAATTGCTGAGTTGGGTTTATTAGTTTCTACTTTATCTTGGGAGTTCTGCCAGATGTCTTTGTGTCCCATGAATTCTTTGTATCCACTATCAGTAGTACATCCTTCTTCCCAAGCTTTGTTAACCTTCCCCTAGGTCTGAGATCATTGAAGCACGTCAAACCCTAAACCCTAACAAGGCAATTCTACAAAGTAATTTGTTTTTCTAACACCTGGACATCACCTAGAGCTTGCATGTTACCTGTTATCTGTTTCACAGATTGAATATTCCTTGTTGATGAGGCTTAAAAGCATACAAAGAGCAAACATCAAAGAACATCCTTTCTTAAGAAAAATTTTACATATATTTACATATACATGATTATATGTATTATTGCAACAATCCTGCCTAGTGTTATAGGTGGAATAGAATTATTGAATGGTAATTGGGTAAGAAAGTGAATAGTCTATAAGAGATACAACCTTCCACTTAGTAACTAGTCAAGGAGGAGGGAATGACACCAAAATATCACCTGCTGTCCCAATAACCAAGCTACAGAATGATACTGGTATGCTCCAGAGAGAATCAAAGAATATCCTGAGTTGGAAGGAGCCCATATGGATCATCCAACTCCTGGTCCTGCACAGGGCCGTCCTCAAAAGTCACACCGTGTACCCAAGAGTGCTGTTCAAAATACTTCTTGAACTTTGTCAGGCTGATGCTGTGACACTTCCCTGGGTAGCCTGTTCTAGGGCTCAGCCATCCTTTGGCTGAGAAACCTTTTTTTTTGATACCAAACCTAAACGTTCCTTGACACAACTCCACAGCGTCAGGCCATTCCCTTGGGTTCCATCGCTGGTCACCCGAGAAAAGAGAACAGTGTCTGTCCCTCTCCTTCCCCTCATGAGAAAATTGGGGACTGCAGTCTCCTCCAGGCTGAACAGACTGCTCTTCATATGGCTTCTCCTCCAGACTGCTCACCATGTTCAAAGTCCTCTGTTGGATGCTATGTAATAGTTAAGTATTTTCCTTATATTGTGGCACCTAAAACTGCCCACAATATTCAAGGGGAGGCCACCCCACAGCAGAGCAGGACAATCCCACTGATGCTGCTGTGCCTGATGCACCCAGGACACCCTTGGCCCTCCTGGCTGCCAGGGCACTGCTGACTCGTGTTCAACTTGCCATTGACCAGGACCCTTTCTACAGCACCACTCACTCTTATTTCTCCTGTCAATGCATTCACTTTAACGTGATTTACTGTGTGGAACCCTCACATGCTTTGCTGAAGAGCAGACTGATCCCTATGGAGCCAGCTTGAAGGAGTCTGGCTGGTAACTAGAAGCTGCCTGCAAAGGTGGTGAACAGAAAGGCACTTAGCACCCTCAAGGTTTAAAACTCCCGCTTCAGCAGGCTCAACACCAATCTGTGCCTGCAGGCAAAATCCCTTCCTACCTAGTAGTCAACAGCGTTAATAAAATAATAAGGGTTTTTATAAAGGTTCTCTGAAGGCCAGATTGGCTGCCAAATATTGCACTCCTTGACGCACGTTTATTGCGGCCTCCGGGAGGCGAGGCCCCGGCGCGGCTTTCGGGAGCGGCCCTTCCCGGGAGCTCCGGGCGCCGCTCCTGCTTTGGCAGCGGGCGCGGGCTGTGCGGCTCTCCCGGCGCTGCGCCCGGCTGGACGCCCTGTCCGCGCTCCCGCCAAGCACGATCCGTCCCGCTGGCAGCCGGGCGGCTCCGGCCAGCAACCCCGCTCAGCCCCGGCCCCGCGCCCGGGCTCCCCGTGCTGCCCCGGCCGCAGGGGAGGGAGCGCGGGCAGGCGCCGCCCCATGCCCCGCTCCGCCCCGCCGCCTATTCCCCGGAGAGGCGCCCCGGGACGGGCAGAAGGCGGAGGCCGCAGGCAGGAGCGGAGGCAGCGGCAGCGGCAGCGCTGGCGAGTGAGTGCCCCGAAGAGCGCCGGGCAGAGCAGAGCAGAGCAGGGCGGGGCGGCTGGGCCGGGGCCGGTCCGCCCTCACCACACGTGATGCTGCGGGGAAGCGCTGAGGGGAGGCGGAGGCGCTGGCCTGGGCTGCGGGAGGGCCGGCGGCGGCCAGGGGCTCTGCCGGCGGTGCGGCCCTGCGGGGAACACCCTGCTGCCCTAGCGGGGATCGCCCTGCCGGGAGCACCCTGTGGCCCTAGCGGGGATCGCCCTGCCGGGAGCACCTTGCGGCCTGGGCCGCGCTCCCAACAGCACGTGGGAGCCGGCCCGGGGCGCCGGCGGGCGGCTCGGGGCCCCCGGCCGGGACACGGGTGGCCGTGGAACAAGGGCACAGCAGCGCCTCAGTGTGCGAGGGGCAGCCCGTCCGTGAGACAGCTGAGTGTAGGGAGAGCTGTCCCTGGCGCTGGACCGGCCAAGGGGGTGATCACCTTGCGTTCTCCAGGTGCTCAGGCGCATCCTCCCAACAGAAGTATTCATTATGATCCTTTTAGTAACATACCTTTGCCCTTGTAATGGGTTAATGATGTGTATTTGAAGAGCCAATACCCAATCTAGAGGGAAAAGAGGAAAGAGCTCAGGTATCGTAGATGCAGAGTATAGCGCAAGGTGCCCCTGCCAATGGCAGGGCTTGAAAACACGATTTAAGGCCCCTACCTACCCAAACAATTCCATGGCTGTATATCCTTACAGCACTTCAGAGCACTTAACTTTTTGCTTGCATTGCTTGGACCGGAATGTTTGGGGGGGGAATGTCTTTTTTTTTTTTTTTTTTTTTTTTTTTTTTTTTTTTTTTTTTTTTTTTTTTTTTTTTCTAATTCACCTTGGCTTTTCATTTTGCTATACTTTTGTCCCCCAGCTGTTCTGTTTCCTTTTCCATTATAGAGTTACGTAAGTCTTTTGGGTTTGGGTTAAGGTTCATTTAGTTATATCTGTATTAATTCCAGGCAATTAACTTCCTCATTTTTTGCTTCAGGTATTTTTTAATTTGCTGCTTCTGTAATTTTTGCCCTTCTTTGAAAATATCACAGTAGCAACTTCTATAATGTTGAACATACAGTGGCACAACTGTAAATATCTCCATGACCAAGTTGTTTCATGTAAAACTCTGTGAGGAGTGGCCTTGTTTTATATACTCTCTAGCTTAAGCGGGCAGTCAACCTGGAAAAGCAATTTCTTGACAATTAAAGTTGTTCATTGTGTGACAGAAGCCATTAAGAGAGGCTTTAAATTTCACATCTCTGAACAAAACATGGGTAATTTTTCATCATTCTTCTTCCCTCCTCTTAGGAGAAGTCTTAAAAACCTAGACTGTCTGTACAGTATATTTATCTTTCAGTGGCACTCATCTCCTGTCCTTGCTCAATCATAGCTGTCAAAGTCATATGAACACTAACATGTCTTGTGTAATGTCTTGTGTCATGTACTCTGTTCCAAGTGTAGAACAGCTTTCTCCTGCCATGGTTAAATAATTGCGAAACAGAACAGATGTCTCTTTTACTGTCTGTCTCAAAACCTGAGTTTTCAAAGAGGTTACATGTTAAGCAAAACAAAAAATGGCCTTTCCATGCATTGCTAATGTTTTTAAACCTGCACCTGACTGCTGACAAATATTGACTACTTGATATGTGCGTCACACTTCATTTTCCTTGGGTTCTTGCAGCCTGTTTGCTCCTCACTTTCCAAATTAGCGTGGTTTTCTGCCATCAGCTTTGCAAGCAAGTTTCTTTGAGCTTGTTCATGAGTTTGTTTTGAGACCACTGGAATACTGTACACAGCTTCGCTCCATCACAGAAGAAAGCGTGTCATGTTGTTGGTATGTGTCATGTCATCTACTCCTTATACCTTTTCTTGGTGACTTCATACGTGTGATTAGAGTTTTCTGTTGCTCATTTTCTCCTATCATTCAGTGTAGAAATGTTGAAGTGTGTTATTTACTGCAGTTATTTACTGTCTCCTTTTTATCCTTTAGAAAGGCTTAGCATGTCAGTTCATGCTTTCCTTGGCTGATGTTTAACATGAAATGTAGGTGCCTCCAGAGAGTAGAGGGCACAAGCAAGGCCTGGTTTGCACCAGACATCCTGCTGTCTCTGCCACCCACTGTTCTGCTGAGCACAGCCTCTTCCCTTGGAAAGTGTCATCTAGCATTGGCTTTAGCCCTGCTCTGAGTGGGAGGCTGGGCTAAGTGACCTTCAAAGGTCCCATCCTACCAACATTCCTCCAAGTCTTTCTGTACACTCATAACTCCCAATAGTAACCCAACTATTTTAAAGGAAGTTTTCTCTTGAAAAGTACTTTCATCTGACTGCTCATGTTAACCACAGGTTTTGCCCGTTTCTGCTTCTCTTGTTTACTGAGTTGTGTTTGTTCTTGGAGAACTTCAGGGAAATGAGGTTCTATGACTGCCTGATCCATATTGTGAATGTGCAAGTGTAGGTACAGGCACAAAGTTACAGTCATGGGAGTGTCATGGAGTGAAATAAGAGACCTTGTGGCATTTGCCTTCTGCTTCTAGCTCTGGTACGCTTTCACTCTGTAAGTGGATTAGCCAAATTATTTGTCTGTGTAATCAAGACTGCTATTAATAGTTACTGTTGGTAGAAGAAAAGAAAAAGACACTACATTTCACTGTGGTTTTTGTCATTTCATTTTTTGGAGCAATGCAGTTTTCTGTTCCTATTCAAGTCTTGTATGTTTCTCACACTCTAAAAAGTTCTTTGAACTTGAACCTGGTCAATTAATTTTAATAAGCCTTTTGATTTAAGTAGAATTGAATGTGAAACTTGAATGACGTTTTAAGTCGCATGAACTGCTTAAGCAGAGAGCATGTGCTGTAAGAGAACACATTTTCTATATGAACTAATGCTGCCTTTTGTTTTCTCATCTCTCATAGATTTTTTGCAGTATTCTGACAGAAGGGGTAAGTATTACATAGATAATTGAGTAAGAGACAGGGGAAATGGATGGACCCAGTCATGTCATTGAGTTAGCAAATGTAATACCCTTTTCATTCTGTCTCTTTAAAAAGGATGTTTAATACCTTTTTTCTTTAGAAATTGAACTATTCAGGCAGTAGTAAATCACTAGTCTTAACCCAGAATCTGTAGCTATCCAGAATTTTCTGCTCTTTTTCACTGCAAAGGTTTAATTACGTTTTATGGACCATGTCAGATACAGCTCTCTTTTCCCCACTTCCAATTAATGTTAAAGAAGGACAGACTGTACCAGTATAATATCATGTCCTATTGATTTCCCATTACAGTGTTGTTGAAGAATGGCCTTTACATTAAGATTCTTGGCCACTGTGATTTCTTTAAGTGTGTCAGCTATTCGCTCTTAACATCTTGAGAAAACATATTCAATATCTCTGTCACTCCTGATTTCTCTGTCTTACAAGATACCTCTTTTTCTTTGGAATTACCTACATAACCACCTTTCTCTGCAGTGTTTTGTCTGTAATTGCTCATGACCTTTACTAACAACCAGAGTTACCACTGTATTGCTGACATTCTGACAGAAGTTCTTGATCACGTAGAATTGCTTTTTCTCATCCTTTCTCTCGAGAACTGCTTTTTTTCCAGTGCTCTGGGTTGCTGTTAAATGAAAGAGAGATCACCTCACCTGCGCCAGGCTTCAGCTGTGTAAGAGTAGCTGTACTAGAACAATGCTGCAATTTGAAAAATATGTGCTATAAAATAATACCAGAGTACTTGCAAGTCCCTGTAGCTTCTTTCTCTCCCCTCATTTTGTCTAGCCTGATGCAGCCCATAACTTTTATCACAGTAAAATTCAGGTTGGAAGGGACCTGGGGAGTCACTCATCCAGCCTCCTTACTCAAGGCAAGGTTGTTTATGTGGCCAGACAAGGTTGCTCAGTGTTTTATCCAATGTTGTCTTGAAAACTTATAGGGATAGAGACTACACAACGCCTCTGGGCATCTTGCTTCAATTTTTGCCTGTATCATGAGAACCCTTTTCCTTGAATCAAATTGGACCTCTCTTATTTTGGTTTATACCTATTCCTTTTCAATTCTGACATGCACTGCTGTGAAGATCCTGGCTGTGTTTCTTGGATAACCACAGGGATGGGAAGACTGCTATTAATTAGGTCAATGGAAAGCCACCTCTTCTCAAGTTGAAAAGGCTGCTTCCTGAGCTGCTTTTCACAAGGCAACTACTCTTGCCCCATGACTGTCTGAATGCACTGCAATTTGTCCATATTTTTTCTTGCTTTGGGCCCCAAAGTGGGTGCAGGATTGTATCTGTGGTCTAGTAAGTGTCAAGTAAAGGGAGATTGTCACTCCCTGTAATCTGCTGTTTGTGTTCCCATTAATACAGTGCAGAGTGCTTGCTGCCTCAGCTGCCTGCTTTGTTCAGCAAGGTGTATTCATGAGTTGTAAGGTAAGGATGTGTAAGGTAAATCATTGAGATGTCAGGGGAAGCATGGATCCCAAACAGTGTCATCTTGACTGCTGTACTGCACTTCTGGCTAAGTCTTGGCTCCAACAGCAGTCTGTAGCTCTCCTTTTAGTGAGGAAGCAGGTGCAGATAGCCATTTCACATCACATGTCTAGAGATCTTGCTGTTTACTTAGTATTCCAGAAGTGTTAGGAAAGTTTGTTGGCCTTATGTTAGTTTCTGGTAAAAATATCATGCACAGTTTCAGTAGTATTTTGGAATGTTAGTATAAAAGACTTCTCTCTTCCCCAAAATATTTTTTTACAGCTGATCTGGACTCAAATCTTCTATAGTTTCTCTCTTGTATCTCTCTATATCTGGGGCTGTTTAGCCTGGAGAAGAGAGATCTAAGAGAGGACCTCATTAGTGTCTGTAAGTATTGAAGGGATGCTGCCAAAAGGTTGGAGTCAGGTTCTTCCTGATGGTGCTGAGCAATAGGATGAAAGGAAATGGGCAGAGACTGATGCACAGGAAGTTCCACCTAAACATAAGGATGAGTTTTGTTAATGTGCAGGTGACCAAGCACTGGAACAGATTGATCAGAGAGGTTGTGGAGTCTCCCTCACTGGGGATACTTGAAAACCATCTGGTTGCAATCCTGTAGAATGTGCCGTAGGATAAGCCTGCTTGATCAGGGAGGTGAGATCTGTAACCCACTGCTGTCCCTTCCAACTTGACCCATTCTGTGATAGCCTGGGTTTCATCCTGAACCTCTGCTGCCACCTTTGCATCTCAGGTACTAAATGTTGTCTACACATCTTGTGAAATATGTCAAGTTAATACATTTTGCCTTCTGGCAAGCAGCCCGGTTTGTGTGCAGGACTTTCAATAACTAAGGTTTTATTGTTTCTGCTGACACATGGTACTGATAAGAATCATGTGTCAAGTAGACAGACAAGAACACAACAAAATCAAGTGTTTTGTACCTTAGCACTGCCCTCTTCTTTAGTCTATTTCCCAAGATGACAGACTTGAGCTTGAAATGTGAATTTCATTTGTAGTTGCTAACAAGAGGTGCACCTCACATCTCTTTACACCAAATGGTGAAGCATGAGTGACCAGCCTAAATTCTGATCTGGAGAAAATTAAAGCAAGGTGAATTCTACCCTCTGGTTCATCAGGGACTATTAATAGTTTTCTTTCTGAATTATTTTAATTGAACCCAAGTCTTTCTTGTTTACTTTGCTCATTAAACTAGGCTAGGGTATGGACACTGAATTTTGCCACTAAAATCAGTACGTCATTTTAATTGCCTATGGATTCTGTCCACTGCAAGTTCTGTAAACAACAGTTTTGTTCTTGGTTGGATCTCAGAGTGTGTTCATTTCTCTAGAAATCAAAGGTAACAAGTTAGATTATTTTCCATCAGGAGAGGCCCAGTCCACATGTACGGTAGTACTGAAAGCTTGAAGAAAGATACAAACAAACCAATTTTATTCAAAACATTGCTGAGAAAAATAATCTTGGAAGTGAGACTGTAAATAGTGAATGAGAAATAAGGGTCTTGTTCTGGTTTTCAATTGAAGGAATGGTGTTTGTAATGGTTTTCAATGGCAGGTAGACCTAGTGATGTCTTCCTGTGTAACTCTTGCCTCCCTTTTGATGTTCTTCTGGCCTCTGGTTTTATGTATTTTCCTCTGCTCAAGGGATAACAAAAACTGTATGATGGCAATATGTAGATGAGTACTGGAATACACACTCATTGTGGGGACTTAGCCAACCTAGCTCACCTGGACTGAGAGGACATTATTCTACAATGAGGCAGCAGGTTCTTGTTAGTGTTTTAACTTGAGGAAAAATGGGAATTCCTTTATGTGTTTTGTGAAAAGCTCATGGAAAAAAAGGGGAAATGTTACGAGTTTAGAGAAGGGTCTTAATAACATAAGCGCCCATAGTAACAATTTTAAGAGAAAATTACTAAATTCAGATTTTTTTATCTCGGAGATCAGAAGACAGGCATAGTTGTGAGAGAAACTCACCAGAATATGTGGGTAGAAGATCTGAAGACAACTAAAGAAAAGAGTTTTCAGCAATAGTAGTTTGGTGCAGATAATCAGATGAGGGATGAAAAAAAAAATATGCTTGCCATGATTGTCAGCTGAGATGTGATGGTCTTTTTATTATTGACAGAAATAGGAGGATGATAGGTATTAGGCTTGTTTATTCCCCTGATTGCATAGCTACACAGGTGCTCAATGAAAACTGTGGTTTGAAGAACATCTTAGGCCCAAACTTATTTCTGGCAAAATAAGAGCTCTGAACAGGATGGGACAAGCCTTCAGAAGCTAGGAAGGTAAGGGGGAAAGCTTACTACAAAGTGCCATGTAGAAAACAATCTCGGAATGAATGTCGTCTTTCAGTTATGTTTAAGCCTATATCAATTGCTGTTGATCTTTGAGGCAGTTTTTAGTGGAGCCATCAAAACTTAGATTTTCTGTGGAATGAGTAAGAAGGAATCTGAGGTCAGTGTTCCAGAATGTTTTCACTGAGAGGAGATGGAACACAGCACAGGTATGGAGTGTGACTTCATGTACTGTTGAAGCAGTGCTTCAAAAGTCGGGTGCTGCTTGTGAGGTGTGGAGACCATGCTTGGTAAGTATTAGGATGGGATGTGGATATAGGTGAACAACTAAATTAAATTTAGATGAGATTGCACTGAGCCTGCGCTATATTCCTAAAATGTATAAATAACTGAGAAACTGTATGAATGGAGAGGAATGTTTCAACAGAGTTTGGAGTGGAGCCCCAGGCTTGATTTTGCCTTAGCTGAAAATTATGTAGGGAATAAATCCCAGCAGGATGCTTACCATGCACATACACATTTCACACATCAAATCTCTAACCAGCTCCAAGGCTGCAGTCTTTGCTGTGATGTAGTTCAAATATACCTGCTATGAAAACTTTCAGGATATGAATCCAGCCACAGGCCAAATCTTACTGAAGCTTTCTGAAGCTCATTTCAAACACGATAAGTAACACAAAGTTACGTACTTAGGAACTGTGTGGTTGGAGAGAGTGCCCAAAGGGAAGGTGATATGAAGGGCTTACAAAGAAGATTTCTATGGACTCTGTAGATAGAAACTGTTCCCTTGACTGTTACCTCTATAAGGGGTCAAATTCAAGAGAGAGTGAGCATAAAAGAAAATCAACCTTTAAGAGATTTAAAATATATTACTAGTTAATTTTTTATTTATTTTGATTAAACTGTCCTAAGGCAGTATGCCTTATTTCATTATTTGGGTTCCATAATTAATGTCTCAGTAAGGTGAATATGTAAGTGGTTATGGGCAGTTTCAGGAAACCTGCTTAATAGGAACAAAACATCTTTGAGAAGACAAGCAGATGAGCAGAGAAAGAAAAGGATTTGATAATGGCTTTTTCATCTTTCTAGTATGAGACTCCTTACTGAGATCTACTGACTGGCTGGTTATTCCTCTCTCTCCTCTTCTTGTTTATATTTACCTTTATTTATCTTGTCAAAATATCAAGAAATTTAGGTCAAAATATATCTGGATCCATCTGTTCATCTAGTCTGTTCTTTTACTGCTAGTATTTATTATATCTTTTAATTAAGTATGCTTAGTAACAGTTTACTATATTAATGGAGGGCATCAAGTATCTTTAATTTTGTACAGGGTGAACTTCAAAGTTTTCTTCCTAATTTCTATATAACAAAACAATGATTTAATCTCTTTAATTAGTTGTATTGTAGTCTATATGTTTTATCTGTAACTTCTGTTTCAATATTGGTGTGGGTGGAAACTGAAATCAGGCTCTGTATTTTAGCTGTCTTTAGCACATTATTATCATTGCAGTCTTATTGTGAACCCAGGAAGTGTTCATTCATTGACTTGGCTATCCAGTTCAGTTTTGAATTTTGTTGTGCAGTTATTTTTTTGATATAATAACTTTGTGTTCTCAGTCTTATGACAGACTGAGAAAATTATCAAGTCCATGACTGACCTATCAGTTCTAGGTGTGTCAAATACTTTGATTGGTTTTGGGGCACACTTTTGGGGAGATTTTGAGATTGACCATCAGTGTTGTTGCAACCAGATTTTAAGCAGGGTCTGGAGAATGATGCAGCAGACACCAGACCTGGTAGGAAGGGAGGAACAGATGACATTGCTTTTTAGGATAATTTGTCTTTCATGACCCTCCTGCCACATCAGTAATTTCGTTTGATAGGTCAAAACTTAACCTAGTGGGCTAATTTTTGAGATTATATATGGGATGGATTATTTCTTTGACGTCTGCCCCATTCTTTTGTTTCTCTGTGCCAGCCCACTAAACCATCAGCCCAACTACATTATCAGCTGAGTTTTTACTTCAGGTAGAAGTAATACTTTTGGAGTTTAATTAGGGAAGAGTGTTAGGAAGTATTTTCAGTGACAGTGTAACAGTCAAGCTTGATGATTTTTATCTCTTAATGGAATAAACTCCCCAGTAATCTTCTACTTTTGTGATCTGTAAACACTCTGCAGTACAAACAGCATGCACAACTTTAGTGTTTACTTAACTCTGCTCCCAACTCATTATTTCTGTCTTGTGGGCAAAGCTGCTGCAGATGCAGCTTTTGTAGCATGTTTTCTGAGCTACCACGATACAATCACTTAGCTGTCTAAGAAATGTGTTCTAGTTTGCATTGTTCTTTTTGATGAAACCTGTGACACTGCTGTGTATTACACTCATGCATGTGCAGCAGTTTACCTATGAATCACGTATGCAGTGGGTAAACAAATGTGTGTGTAAGATTGTTTACTGTATGTCTAGATAAATAGCAGTGTCTCTTCTCTACAGTTGCCACATTAGCAGCATAGAAGAAGACTATATGATAGATTTTTAATGGTTCCATATCGAAGTGATGTATCTCACCAGCGTGCTATCAATAGAACAAAGAAAACCTATATGCCTATAAAAAATATATTTTTTAATATCTTCATTAAATATCAGTTCTATCAGAACTACCTGGCATTAAAATGTTTCATATCTGTGATCTAAAAGCAGTTTTTGAGATGAAAAATGGTCACAACCAGGAGAAGGGTTTATTTTGTGGGCTCAGATTTATAGTAGTCTTTATGTATAATATGTAAACCAGGATGGCTGTCCTGGAAGCCTCAAGGCACAAGTGTGTATAGCTTTCTACCTGGGGAGCAGAAGTTTCAGAGTGGGAATGGTCTGGGTGAGCTGTGCACCTGTTCTTGAGGCTGTGGTGTCAGAGGCTTTGGTTGTTCTTGCACTTTGCCTTCTTTTTATCAGTGTTTTTATCAGCCAAAGATGTGTGGCTGGGCTGCTCAAAGGCACTGCTCTGCCTTTGAGCCAGACATACCCTGCATGTGCCAGATCCAGCCAAAGCCAGCTGCAGAACTAAGAACAGTCATTGGCCTTTGTCCGAGTTCAAGAAGCATTTGGGCAAAGCTCTCAGGCACATGATGTTGATTCTTGGGGTGTCCTGTGCGGGGCCAGAAGTTCTACTTGAGGATCCTGATCAGCCCTTTCCAACTCAGCATATTCTGTGATTCTACAGTCTCCCAGGAAGTAGAACAATTAGATTCATGCCCTTTGTCCCAAGGTCTCTAACCCATGTTCCATTGGGTCTTGTTTGGCCTTTTGAAGTTAGATCACAGTGCAGAAAGCAATGCAAGATTCATGGGGTCAGAAAGCACTTCGTGTAGCACCTCAGGATTGTATCTCTGAGTGTATTTAGGAGGCACAGCATGGACTAAGAATGGGTGGGAATCCAACATTTCATTTGCTTTTCAGGGTTATTCCTATTTGGGAAGGTAAATCTGAAAAAATCAAATAATTGCATAATGTACCATCTATAAAGAGGCAGGGAGTGGGATCTATACTGTCTTTGAGGTAACAGGAATCTACTGACTAGACCTCAGTATTGGTCTCTTGCAGTCTCCATGAGTCCAGTGTTCCTTTCCATGTATAGCATATGATTCAGACTGTCTTTTATGTTTACTTTTAAAGGAGGCCTAAGAGATTCTCATCCAGTTCCTTGGCAAAGTTTGGCAGCGGTGATGTTATTTCTGATAGAGGTTCATTGTCTTGCTGTTGAGGCTAGACAGTAGTGAAGGACTCCTAACTTTTCTAGTTATTTATCCTCTTCCTAGGCAGCCTGCTTATCAGGAGGTGGGTAGTCTTTCTAATGTCCGTCCTCAGAATGGATCTTACTGGATCTTCTGTCAAAGCAGATGTGGAAAGAAGCATACAGCCTCTTTCTCTTCCAGTATGCTTTCATGCTCTTAAAGGCAAGATGTTGTTTTCTCTAAAAGAAGTGATCACAGTACATGCTCTTTATTTTTGGTTTTTTCTTCTATAGGTTTTGGTTTCCTGACCTGTGATTGTTCTCTGTCCAGCTGACTGTGGTTCTTTACATGTAGCACTCAAAGCTGGGTGTACTGTTCAATTTGTGGCAGGATTAGAGCAGGGTATTTTTTCCAGCCCTACCACATTGTTGACTCATGTTGAGTTCATGATCATTGTAACCATCAAATTTCTTTCTGCAGAAATGCTGTTACAGCAACCTTTCCCCAGATTTTGTTTATTGATTGTTGATTATTCCTGGTTTAATCTTAGAACTTTGTTCTGGCCATAGCTGAACAGCTGCTGCAGAGCAGCAGTTGTGCAGGGGCCTGTGGCTGCCTCATTAGCCTTGTGCACATCATTCGGAATTTTCATTGCTGGTGCTTCCCTGCTACTGGAATGAACATAACAAATCCTGAAAATATGTCCAGTTTGAGATTAATGCCTAACCATCATACCTCTGATAAATATTAACTGGTCTTTCTAAACAGTTTTGGAGTTTTTAATATTTCCTGACTAAATAGCAACAATTCTTGTTAAATCATGTTTTTTAGCTTGCTTGTGAGAATATCATGAGCATTATCAGTGTCAAAAGTTCTACAAAGGTCAAGACAAAGTAACTAGTATGGATCAAGACAGATCATTTCTTTTCTGCATCTGCACATCTTATCAGTGTTGGAGATGGGAAACTGCCTCTGTGTGTATTCTATTAGGTTTTATTACTAAGAGGTCTGCATCCCTTCTTTCTTCCTTAGGAGCTGACATGGGAAATAATGTGTATCTCCATCCAGGTGGTGGCCCCTAGGTCTGCCTGGGCAGTCTTTTGCAATGGAGGACACATGAGGCCGCTCTGCTGAGCAGCTCCAGATAAACCTTTGTGACCTGTGTATTACTTTACCAGTTGTCCTTCTGCTCCTGTGCATACAAGCACATTCTGAGTCAGTGACCACTGAATACTTGCATTTTATGGGAGAAAAGGGTCCTCTAAGGTCTTTTTTATTATTATTGGTTTTCCCTTATGAAAAGGGATAAGGAGTCCTAAAATAATTAACACCTTGTTTTACAGAAAACTACTGGTGTTTGGTTTTGGGGGGATTTTTTGGGTTTGGGTTTGTTGGTTTTTTTTGTTTTGGGGGGGGGTTTGTTCTGAAATGCTGAAGCGAACAAGTGGTGGTTACAATAAACAAAACCTGCCTATAAAACGTGTCTAACTTGGTTAACCCACCAGACTTAGGCTGTCTGTTTTAAAAATTACTAATTTATGTTAACATCTGTTTAAATCAAGCATTGAGGAGAAGAGCTGCTTTTTCTTAATCACTTGCATCCCTTTTCCCAGGCTTAAGCTTTTTTCCCTCTTTCCATGACTGTCTTAATCTTTATATGTGTTGATGTTATTTGATACCATTATTCAAAGTTGTATTGCTCTCTTATCTTCCTTTTACGGGATTTAGAAGCCTGTCATCAAAAAGCTGGCCCCACAGATCAGCTTAGAGGTAGTAAATGCCTTGCAGGCACATAGGGATCTCCTCCAAACATTGTCTGTGGAGCCTAGAAATGCACTCACCTGAAAATAATTCCTGTATCAGGGTTAGCTTTTCTGTTCCAGCTTTAAAATCCACAGTGATTGCACTAAAACCTGAGAACTTGTACCTATGGAAGTATTTCTGTCTTAACTGAAAAAGTTTTGAAAGACAATATGATTTCTGGAAAGTCTGCTGCAGGAAACCCATGCATAATTAGTGGAAGTGTCAGTCTGAGTAAGTTTTTACAAAATTAATTATAAATATCTTGATCACATCTTCCTTTGTTTTCTGGTGCAGAATTTTCTGCCAAAATAGAAACTCTTAAACCTTTTGATTCTGAAATATTGCATATATATGTTATAATACAGTATTTTCTATCTTTTTTGTATAACAAGCTTACAACTTTTTTCCCCAAGAGTTCAGGATTCTTTTACTGATTTATTTGAAATGCTATATTAAAATAAAAATGTAACACAAATCTTAGACTAGTTAATCTAACTGCCAGCCATAGCTCCATTTGGGCTTTGGAATAAGCATCAAAAGCTGAGAAAGTTTTCATATTCTTATGCCCATTATCTAAAGATTAGAGCAAATAAATGCATGTACTTTCTCATTAAAAAAATATGGGGTCACCAGTTCTGACTCTTTTCATTTCCCTTTAATTTGTCAATTTTTTATCGGCTCTATTTTGCTGATAGAGTGGAAAGAAGGAGAGACTGAATTTAATTAAATCTTCTTTGATATTTAACTTTTTATTTAGTGTCTTGGCGATCCAAGGAGCTCCAAGCAATAATCAATCAAAATCGTTCCCCCCTTTCTATTCTCAGGGGAACTGTAATAATAACCAATTAATACAGCCCTAGACTGGAGAGAAAGGTTGTGATTAGCCCCTACAAAAATTGATTGCAATTAGCAAAATTCTGGTGTAACAGAAACCACTAGTTAAAGTGTTTTGTGGAAAAAAAGGCTTAGGATTTAGCTTTCTTGAAATGCTGAAATACAGCAAAATTTTCACTTTGTTCAGGCCTTTTTTGACCTTGTCTAAGGGATGAAGGCTTTTAGACACCTTGAGCCTCATTTTTAAAATGACCTGCCATGGTCAGTTAACTGATAATGTATCAATTAACAAAAAAAATAATCTGTGTGCATGGCTTGCCATAATTTTCTACAATTCCACTTCCTTTGATGTATTGCTGCCCTAAAATCAAAGCACACACGCACACCACTGCAGAGCGTTTTAGAAATATATGGTGTTATTCTGGTGACACCAGGTGTTGAAAGTAAAAAATGTAATGCATTATGTATTCAGAAGCATGCCTTTACTAATTGATAGTTATTGTGGGGTAAATGGTGAGCTAGTGAGAGTTTGTAATTTGCCAGTAATTTATCTATTTTGAGAGAAATGTTCACATCCTGAAAGTCACAAGTTATTTGATCATTACCTGCCTTTTTAAGTCATATCAAAAAGACAAAATGTTGTACGATTTCTCTTCTTTCTGTGTTTTAAGTAATATACTGTTTCTTGATTTACATCTGGCTCTCTAATTACATTATTTAATTTTTCCTCAGTTAATTAACATCAATAAGTGAGTGTTTGCTTAAGGAATGCAGAAGTGAAATTAACTGAGATTTCCAGATGTCCCTAGATACTGTCAAGTCTGGGAGAAATGCTGTTCAGAATAATAACATTATTCCTGTGCGTGGGAATTGGGAGTTGCCTGAGTCTGCTGTACTGCACAGTATTTGGGTGGGGAGAGTGGCACTGGGAAGGCAGTGACTGATTTGTTCAGGAGATGAAATGTAACTTCCTACGGCCAAGTTGGACTGAGAAATTATTTAATAATGTTTTGTCTGTTTTCAATACTGTGTGAATAATGTTTATCTTTAATATTTTTCAGGTAGCATAATTTTAACTCCAAAAATACAGTTTTTGGTTAATCTGTAAAATCATCCATTCTTACTCCAATTTTTCATTGTCAAATGCATTTGGTGTGAGGGTGTAACATTGTTCATACAGAACTACTTCTTGACAACTCCCAGGCTGTATTTGCTATGAGCCAAGACCTTTCAGTGCAAGCAGTCTGTTTTTAAAGTGTGGTGCTGATTGTATTTACTGGAGGCTGTTCTCTTTATTTGTTGCATAAAAATAAATTGTAAGTGGTGCTTGTAAATTTACATTAGTAGGAGCAAAGTTGCTGACGGGAAAAGCAGTTGGTTTTATATTGTGTATCAGTTTGTGATGAGAGGTGTGTGTTGAGAATGTCTGCTGATCCCAGTGCAAGAGGACACTTTTCACTTAGAAGGATAGAGAAGTTTTGGGACTTGCTGTTCCTGTCCTACTTACCCTGTTCCCTCACACTGAAATTTGAAATAGCATGAGGAAGTGAATTGGAAGATACTCTACACACTACTGCATATTTGGGACCTATTTGGAAAGGTGGGATCCCAACAAAATAGCAGCATGTATGAATTGTTTTCTTATTTCTACAGCATACCCTGAGAAAGCAGGAATATAGTGATCCATTGTCAATGATCCGTTCTCCCTCATGTCCCACAGTATGGATAGGGTCCTTTTCAGTGCTGAGTTCTGTGCATCCCCTTCAGTCTGATTTGTTGACAGCTAATGTAGCCAGTTTAGCTATCCTCTTTTCTCATCATTTTGGCCCATATTTGGGGTGTGCAAGGAGGCTGTTGTGGGGAGATACTAAAGATGAGGATATGCTAATTTATAATGGGAGGCTTAATCACCTTTGCTTGGGGCCTGCTCCAGTCCTAAATTGGCTAGATCTTAAGATGTGCCTTGAGGCATTCAGAACATTTTATATTGTAATTGCTTAAGTCATGCCAGTTTTTTCAGCACAAACTGTAGATTGATGGATAGGTGTAGCTGGACACTCTCCTAGATATTTCAGTGCCTTAAGGTATGTGAGTTTCTTCTGATGTGCACACAAAGTATCTTGGAAGACTTACTTAACTCTAGAATGCTAATTTTAATTTTATTTTTAAAAAATTTAAAAGGTGCTTTTCAGCTGCTCTATATGCTGTCGTGATGGAGAAGTGTGTCACAGATGGAAACAACCTGGTTTGTAGAAGTAAAATCCTTCACAAAAGCCCTTAGAGTGTGTGCAGAGCAGGGTGACCAGGGTGGTGAAAGGCCTCAAGGCTAAGATTCTTAAAGAGTGGTTGAGGTCACTTGGCTTGTTCAGCTTGGAGGAGAAGGCTAAGGGGAGAGGCCTCATCACAGCCAACAGCTTCCTCAAGTGGGGCAGTGGAGAGCAGGTGCTGATCCTCTCTCTGCTGACCAGTGACAGGATACAAGGAAATGGGATGAAGCAGGGGAAGTCCAGACTGGACATCAGGAAAAGGTTCTTCACTGCAAGGGTGACTGACCACTGGAACTGGCTCCCCAGGGAAGTGGTCATGGCTCCAGGCCTGTCAGAGATCGTGGAGAGTCTGGACAATGCTCTTTGTCACATGGGTTAGCTTTAGGCAGCCACGTGAGGAGCAGGGGGTTGGACTCCATGATTCTTATGCGTCTCTTCCAGCTTGAGAGATTCTGATTCCTTTATTGCCTTCAAATGATGAGTGCCCCCAAAGCTCTTGTCTGTGGTCCTCAAGCGTATGTTCTTGCACTTTGTGTCATTAAAAGCCATCTTACTTCAACTACACAGTTCTTAGGCCATCTCATGTGGCTGTAGCATGAAATGATGCTTTTCTGGATGCATCACACACAGATGTGGTAGGTACACAGCTAACTACCGTTGTGAGATCACTAAGAAATAAAACAGTATTGATTCCTGCGGAATATGACTGGTAACTTTTGTTTGTGCTTATTACTTCTTAATTTAATGTATTCCATTATAATATTCCCTTAACTTACTCCTTGTTCATAGACAGTTCTTCCTTATGACTTGGTCTGGAGATGTTTTCACTGATTATTAAGTAATGAGCTCCAAGTTCACTGTGTTATCCTTGTCAGAGTAGGTTGTTTAGTGACCCTGGCCTGGCTTTTTTGCATTCAGAACCACACTGAATATTATTTCCCTTCTCCTGTACTTCCAGTACTTAATTCTGTTCCTCTTTCTTTATCAAGTAACTATCAGAAATTCTTTCTCAAAGGTCACTGAAGAGAGGCTGAAGAGCGTGTTTGTATAAAGCCATATTAATTTAGGTAAATATTTTATTTGTAAATAATTGGTTCATATAAATTAAGATGAATATTATGTAATCCTGTTACAGTCTTACAGTTACCCCTGCTGTAAGATGCCCTTCATTAAATCTTCCTTCCAAGCATTCTGGAAGGAGAAATGACAAGGAGAATTAGAGTAAATTCTATGTGTCATCATAAAATCAAAGTAGCTTTTATCTGCAATTGCAAATGTATATGTAGAGATGGGGAATTATTTCCATTAGTAATTTTTGTGAGACACTTGTGGCTCCATGGGAAGATTTAAGGGGTTGCGTAGCTGGTTTTCCTCATTTTTCAGTAAATACAGATCTTACAGACCTCTGTTAAATTTTGCATTAGATTGTTTCTGCATCAGAGACCAAACCAGTCTTTACCAGAAAATAAACATTTAATTTGACACATACTTTATAGGACACATACAAATTGGAGATTTCTTGTCTTGCTTTGACTCTACCAGGCAGGAGGATATTTAAGAGTTTGGTCGGTACATTTTATGGATTTGAAAGCAAATACTCCAGTGCCTTGCTAAGTGTAATTTTTGTCTTGTTTGGATGTCCCCAGAACATGTATTTGTTTCTTCTATGTAGAAGATAGGAGGCTAGTAAATGTATTTATTCTGGGAAAAGGATTCATTCCCTGTTGCTGAAGGATGTGAAGTATGTTTCAGACTTCATTGCAGGAATTTGCAAGTCATTCTTAGTAAAAATCAAGACCAGGACAGTTGAAATAACTCATTAATTCTCTTTTCATGATGATCTGTGACTTGTTCTGTAGTAAACTTGTTACTAATTTCTAAAGAGAAGTGATATGACTCGGTGGGATTGAAGTTAATTACATACATCTGTCCATGGTTCTTTGTAGTTTTGATTTGATGTCCTGTTTTGGTTTGTATTTTCTAGCCTTTTATTATATTAGGAAATGGTGGAAGAGATCTGTTGCTGAGATACGGATTGGGTTTTTATTTCTGACTTGTATTAAGTTGCAAGCTGAAATTCACTTTAAAAATCTTTTTGTTAAATAAAACTGCCCAGATAGCTTACCAATGTAAGACTTGCATATACATTTCATTAATAAGACAAATAAAATAACTGTAGTGAATTAGAATAGAGTCACAGAATCATTTAGTTTGGAAAAAGAGCTTTTGAGTCCAACTGCTTACCCAGCACAGCCAGCTACATCACTAAACTATGTCCCTTAGCACCACATCTACACATCTTTTAAATACCCTCAGGGATGGTGACTCCACCAGTTCCCTGGGTTCCCTGGTTGAGCTGATTTATTTTGTTGCCAGTATGACCCATGTTAAATATTATGCTTCTCCACAAATTGGATTCATAGGCTGAAAGGATGGTATAAGACTTCCTTCTTAAAAAAAAAAAGTTCCACTTTTGCTTCTATGCACTTTTAGTAACCTCAGCTCTGGTCCACTAAATGTCAAGGAGGGCCTGTCCTCCTTCCATCGCTACCTAGCAGCATGCATACAAATAAAAAAGCATTACTGTTAGTGTGACTTCTGTGTGTATAGATATACTTTATTGTCTACTACTCCTTCTGAACCTCAGAAAATTTGTATGACCTTGCTTCAGAGCAAATGTCCTTGGCCATTATCCCACACTATCTGTACCCTTTCTGGTGGAATATTTAAAATTGTGTTTGCATTTAGATCTGGTGTCTCCTCCAGTACAGCTTTTAACCTTCCTCTCTCCTTTCCTGGTGGCCACTAACACTTCACAAGCAAAGCATGGCTCTGTGTAAAATATCCTTGTGCGTGTATGTGTGGTTGCAGCAAATGCATATGAATAATCTTTCTTTGACCCTTTTAAGCAGCCTGTACTTTCCCAGGAATCACGTGTTGGAAAAAAAACCCCAGTCTGTTGGATTTTTCTGATGTTTAATTTCTGCCACATTGGTCAAAGGTTTGTGTTTTAGTAGCTAGTCCATGCTGGACTGGCATAGGTAGCCATTTCTGGAGGAAAAATTCTACAGTGTAATGTGACGCTGTTCCTAGAATTATACCTGGATTTTTCTGTTTGGCTCACTTAGCAGAACACATTTTGTTCCCTGAGCATCTGGGGAATCCCTGCTCTCATTAGGTTTTTAGCAAGGTTTGAGGAGCATTGTGTTGCAGTGACCCCTCCACATGGTGTGCTGCAGGGCTCAGGCACCTTGACTCATCCCTGCTACTGCCTATGGAGCTGCTGGCTGGAGTGTCCTCTATTCTGTCAGGATGTCCAGCTACTGGCCTTCCCAGCCAGCCACAGAGCGAGGCCTGAGGAGCACCACTGGGTCTCTCCTGGGCAGAGCTCATTCTGTCTGCAGCCCCTGCCATGGCACCTCCACCGAGCAGCAGAAAAGGCATAAGATGGCTTCCCGAGCCGCAGGCCCCTGCCAGTGGGAGGATGCTCTTGCTCACCAATGGGGCTTTATAAACATCTCCCTTCCAGACTCAGTCACACTCCCAAGGGACGGTGCTGGGCCATGACCTGGGCACCTCTCCCCTCCTCACAGAGGATCATTGTGCAGCTGTTCCCTCATTTCCTTTGTGGAAAGGCACCTCACGATCCCACACAAGACCCCATCTTTTCTCTCTTCCCGTTCTCTCTCTCACCATCCTTTCAGCGTAGAAAATACATTCCCATGCTTAGGTACTCAAAGTGTTTGCCGTGTTCCACAGGCCGGGATGATCTTCTCGGTCCAAAACAGCGAACTGACCGCTCAGGGTATTGGCATGTAAATTAATGTGCTGACCTTGCAGGGAACCCATCCAAGCTGCAGGCTCTGTCCCCAGTTTCAGGATGTCGGCAGTTTGAAACTCTGGGCTCTGTTCTGCATCTCAATGATGGAAACCACTTCAAATTCACTGTGGCGTAGCAGGGCTGCCCTATCAAAAGTTGTTTTTCTACTTTTTTCCTGTAACAGCAGTCTGGCATTTAAAGCTTATGCTCCATTCTTGTGGGTTGTTTTTTTCTTCCTTTTGTGTAGATACAACAGTGTAAGCACCTATGCTAAAAGTGCAAAGATGAGATAATTTTGTGTATATAATTTAAACTAATTGTAGTGTACTTAAAACTGCATTGTAAGGACCCACCGTGCTTGAGTGGGGTTTTGAGAAGCTACCTAGTCTCTTGCCTTTCTCTAAGACAAGAATAACGGTAGCATCCATGATAGTTCGTGCAAGTTTTCAAGAGTTCCAGTTTTCAAGGCTTCCACACTGTTTATTGATGTTCAGTAAACACACTTCAGTTGGCACTCAAGACTAAGATGCTTGAGGTATTGCTGTGCTCTTCTGAAACATCAGTGTGTTGCTCAATAACACTCAAAAAGGCGTGGGGAGAATGGAGTGAGAGCAAAGGACGAGACGTGGTTTCTCTCCATGTATATATTCATGGTTTATCCTTAAATATTTCAGTTCTAGTTTCCCTGTGTCAGAAAACCATAGGAGAATCAGTACAGAGTGCTTCTTTACTGAGTTGGTTTGTTAAATATACATGGACTTGTCAGCCATCAAGATAGTGAGCACTAGAAAAGTATCTGGTGTCACAGAGGAGGTGCACCGAGCCCCCTGACTCAGGAAGATGAAGCAAGCAGGCATCAGGGACAGACCCCACAGTAATCTGGCCTCATGCACACACAGGCAGTCGTAGCCTGGGGCTGCCTTCCGTGCTGCTGCTGCTGCCATTGCTGACACAAAAATGGGCATGAGAGCTCACAGGAAGAAAAGGCCTTTACACAGCATAACGTTCATCACTTGGACTTGGGGAGGGTCTGGACATGCATCAATGTTGCCTTGCCCTGTTCTTGTGCTGTGATGATGAGGTATCTGTTGTTGACCACCCTAAGACAGAGGGCACTGGGCCCTCAAGCTTTTTTGGGGTCATTCATTACAGTTGTCCTTATGCCTCTCTGTTCTTACAATTAGAAAGCTGTTCCTATCCATGTTAATGATTCTGTGCAAAAAAATTTGGCTGGCCTTGTGTTCATGTATGCAGAGAATCAACTGTCTCTTCTTAAAACCTTTACCCATATTTGTAGGAGATTATGCCCCATCTCATCAGCTCCAATTTAAGCTCGTGCTGGTTCATTTTTGGTCCGAGTTAAACAGTTCTGGACTCAGTGCTCTGCCCTGAGCTCTTTCTAAATATTTCAGTCCACAGGTTTCTGAATTGAGGTCCAAGACTTTAGTGAAACTTGTACAACATGACTTATTATTAGGACAAAACAGTCAATACTTACTAATATAATTTTCTCCGGAGGTGGCAGCTTTCCCCCTCTTTCCTCTCAACTCAGTTTGTCCGCATCAACTTCTGGTTTTTTCATCCGCCTTTCCTTGTCCTGATGCGCTGCCAATCCCCTCCAGTCTCTGCACTCTCTAGAAATGTAGCCTGTTGATCAGTCTAATCTGTCCAGCATGTGTTCTGCATTCCATCCCCAGCATTTTTTTGCATGTGGTAGTTTTATCTATTTGCCACTTTGAGACCTCCTAAAAGTCACTTTGGGAATTACTCTTTTGGTTAGTAATAAAAACTAATCTAATGCATTTTCTCAATGCAGTACAGTTGGAAGTAATTTGCAATGTTTTCAAACAGACAAAAGGCAAATGTTTGCTGTGGTGACAAAGGGGTACAAAGCATATGAACAGTGCTATGATTGATGCCTGTCCAATGAAAGGGCATCCTTACTCTGCCTCCTGGCAGAGACTTAAAAGATGCTCCAGCTTAAGCACAGGAGTATTTACTGGTTTTGGGGATATGAGTTATCCAAGGAAGAAATGAAAAGAATCTGCAGAGAAGGTTAAGTAGAGTTTGAGGTAGTGCCCAGTAGCATCCAGCATGGCCCTGGTTACTCCAATACTCTTGTTTGTTTTCACAAACCAGCACCTCACAGCTTTGGAGTGGGTGACCGCTGCGAGGAGACCATAACCTCTTGATTTCAAAGGAGCCATCGTTTCACTGGTGCCTCTGTGGTTAATGTAAGAAAGGTGTCTTGCCATAAACTTTTTCCGAGGTATTCAGCAAGGTTGGGAAGGGGTCGGCCGAGGCAGGAAGCCCTTGTCTGTGCTATAAAGAAAATAGCAAGCAACAAAATGAAAGCATCAAAGGACCAACAGGATGCGGTCCCAGGAGTCCTCTCTGGCATGTTAGTCCTTCTTGAAAGTTAGCATTGAGTGAAGAGTGACCTTAAAACTCCCTTCATTCAAACAGACCGGGCTCAAGTTTAAAGTTCAAGGCATTTTGTTTTTTCACCTGTTTCCTACAGTTTTTAAGAAACTTCTGAAGAATTAATGTGTAACTATATCTGGTCACAGAGCCAATGCAGAGAATTTTTCTCAAGGGAAAATAATGTTACTGTATGGAGCGAGAGAAATGGATACTTTCTGAGTTAGGTTTTATTTTGTTGAAACTTTTTCTCCCAAACCCACTGTGAGCATGATTGCAAACAGCCCTGGAGCCAGTGTAATGCACAGCTCTGGGGCCATGCTTTTTTTTTTTTTTTTTTTTTTTTTTAAGAAGGAGCTGATAGGGTCCTGTAATAGTCTGAATTGTGCTTAAAAAAAAAAAAAAAAAAAAAAGTGGTTTTTGCCAAAGCTGCTGCTGCCACTTGGGAAGCAAGGTCTTGCTTTGGGCACAACCTGGGAGCAAAGAGCCTGGTTGCAGCTTCATCTGTAAGTGCATGGTGAGTGAGCCAGCAACTGTCCCCATGGTCACCCACCCTTCTCTCACCCTGCTGGAGCTGCTGGGCCTTGAGAGGGAAAACAGAAGCCCTGACCCAGAACTCCATTGGTGGGTGAGGGTGGATGTGAATACTGCTGCCCTACCAGCACTAATGCCAAGTGGCAACCCCAGCTCCTAGCTGGCAGCAGTTGTGAGCCACATTTCACCTACCTGTGTGATGCTGAAATAGTCCCTCTATTTTCTGATCTTTGCATCTTGCCTGATGAAGCAACTAGTTACAGACACAAGCAATCTGGCAGGTCATCTTTCATAGCTAAAAGAAATACTTTGCAGAGATGATGTAAAAATTTCACTCGTGTTTCCCCATGCCATTAAATTTTAATGATTCTGGTATGAATTTTTCATGAAAGTACTTTCTGAATGGGTTTGTTTAGTCCTGGCAGCTAATATTCAGTATACGTCTGGGCGGGTTTTGTTTAGTTTTTGGTGGGTTTTCTTTTCCTCTCAGGTGGTTTAGTGAAGGTAAGAAGTGTCAAACTGGATTAAGTGAGAAAAGGCAACTTCTTGTTGGCAATTCAGCAAGGGGATGCCATCTATAACTCTTTTCAGCTGCGTGGTGGAAGCCTGTGAAATGACCCTCAAATACAATTCTGCTCTGTGCTCTCCTGCCACAAGGTGGCTAAAACTCTTTTAAGAGCCCAGGATTTCCGAGTGCTTTGAGTGATGCTAATACATCTACAGCCTTTCTGCAGTGCAACACACGGCACACTGGAGATCAGATTTATTGCGCAGAAAATTGTGTATGTCTTATTTATATGGAGCAGTGATCAGGAAATGTTATTGCCAAGTTTATTTCAATCCCTCCTTGGCTGGAGGGCTGGGCCTTGCTTTGTTGTTGGTGCTTTTTTAATAGAAGGAGAAGTCATTGTGCTCAGCCCATCCAGCATGAGCGACAGGGCCTCTGTGGGGCACAGAACTGCCACTGGGAGCTGTGGCTGAAACTTCAGATTCCTACTCCATCTCTGTTTGTACTGCCTGCTGAATCAATCTGCTCAAAGGCTAAATCAGAAACACTTGTCCAAACCTGGGTTAGCAAGTTCCTTTGTTGCTCTTGAATTCTGTGGACCCTGCTCTAGGATGATGGGTGTCTTTCTTTAAATGGGTGATGTTTCTCAACAGCCAGCTGCTGTGCCATCAGAAACAGGGAAGTTGTTTTCACCAGTTTCAGGAAATGGTGACACTGTTCTCTGTGAACTTTTTGGAAGCTTATCTCCAGCTGTACAGTAGGGACAGAGCTTTTGTTTAATGGAAATGAAGCGTATCTTTTTCTTACAGATGCACCACTCACTATAGAGCTTTTTATGTGCGTTTCAGGTTTCCCTTTTTATTTTTTAACTTATTAACTCTGACAAGTAACCTCTTGGTTGTGAACAATTTAATTCACAATTCATTTTTCTGATTCAAAGTGGACATGAGTGCCCTAATCCCCTAATGGGAATTAATTGCATGTTTCAATGCTTAACTCTGATCCTTTCTCAATCCCCACTGGGACAAGTTTCTTCCTGAAGGATCCGTGTTTGTTATTCAAAACACAATCTGAAAGGTAATGATTTTTCTTATAAAAGAGACTCGGGCCGACTGAATATTAATGCTCTTTTTATTGTGAGGGAATGAGCTGCATCCAAGAAAAAACCTCGTTTATGTCATGAAGGATAAACTACTCTGAAGTATATCTGATAAAATACAGGGAAAAAATCAGTGTGTTCTTATTCCCCTAAGTGAAAGCAGTTTGCCAGTAAATGAAGGCACACACTGTTTTTGCTTGGAAAGCTGTATTTTGATACAGAGAAAAACTGTTTGCTTCACCAAAGGGGAAATTGCTTGGCTACTGAGGATTTTTAAATGACACTGTTCTCGGCCAGCAACACACCCTTTTGGATAACTGACCTAACCTAACAGTTTACTAAAATAAGGGTAAATTGCAGAAAATAGATTAAATTTCTACTTCCAGTCTGGTTTTAAATATTTCTTGAACTTGAAATACATTATTTAATGACACCCTTTCTGAGAGGAGCTGCACGGGCTTCTCTGATATCGGGTGTCTATCCCAGCCAGATGACTGCGGATGAGACAGGCTCTGCCCAGTCAGTGACCACAGGTAAAATGTGGGAAAACATCACAGTGCAGGAACTGCTTCTACCCCTACAGAAATGATGGAGGACAAACGGCACAGTGTGAAAAAATAATGCAGGAACTATGAAGGTACCTTCTCCCCCATTACATTTCAGTAAAGCCAGTCTTTTATCCCATTTAAACCAATTTTGAGTGTTTCATGCTCACAGATAAAACAAATGGTCATTCAGGGTCTGTTTTCAAGAGGGAGCTCACACATGTGCAGACCAGCTACTTGAGGTGATTTAGCACTTTGGGGTGTCTGTCTGGGGAAGAGAGGAGGAACATGGCCTTACCTGGTCTCTCTGCCAGCAGTCTTCCAGTTTCTCTCCTGGCCCCACAGCTTGCTGTTCAGCATTTATCTGTCACTCAGCAAGGAGGACCTCAGGACTGGCATTATTGCAAATCCACCAGCACATCCATGAGATGAATCCACGCCAGGTTCCACTTGCTTTTGGGAGTCACTGAGCACGACACCACACACTAGCTGCAGCACAGCTCCCATAATGGTGAGAGAGAGAGAAAAATTAAGAAAGATTTAGAGCTTTTCTTGGGGGTTAGGGATATGTTGGCTGATGGTTGGGATTCCTTAGAGAATGTTAATTTGGTTACAGCAAAGAACTGCAAAAGGCTGACTTTCTTCTAGTCTCTGTTTTTCACTGATGCAGTTGTCTGGAAAGTTTCAAGATACTTGAATTGAGTATGATACTTAAATGTGGTATTGGACTAAGAGACCACTTTTGCACGTGCTCAAACAACTCTTTGTGTTGGAGGTGCCTTGGCAGGGCACTGGCCCCGTGAGTAATGTACTTCTTTGTCTTTCAGCGCCTTTTGCAAGTACGATGGCCCGTGTCTTCGTCTACGGCACGCTCAAGAAGGGCCAGCCCAACTACAAGCACATGATCAACACGGCCAAAGGCCTGGCAAAATTCCAAGGAAGGGGCCGCACAGTGGAGAAGTACCCGCTGGTGATTGCAGGGAAATACAATATTCCTTACATGCTGAACATCCCGGGGACAGGCCACCACATTGCTGGGGAGATTTACTCTGTCGACGAGCAGATGCTGCAGTTCCTGGATGAGTTTGAGTGCTGCCCAGACATGTACCAGCGCACCCTGATGAGAATCCAAGTGGTGGAGTGGGAAGGGAAGGGCGGCGCGGGAGAGGCGCGGGCAGCGGCCGACGGCGTCCTGGAGTGCTTCGTGTATAGCACGGCCACGTACCCGCCCGAATGGGTCGGGCTCCCCTACTATGACAGTTACGACTCCTCGGGGAAGCACGGCCTCTCCTACGTCCTACGGGAAAGCCGGGAATAGAAACGGGAGGTGACGCGGCCCGGCCGAAGACATAGTGCTAAGCAGGTGTTGCTCGGTAACCTTTCCAGGAAAGCTGTAATACCTTGTTATTAAAATGCAGGAGCTCTTGTAACCCTCCCAACCCAGCAGCCTTGGCACTAGTGTTGAAGCCCTGTAGGCCCAGAGCTGCAGACTCCTCCCCAGGCAGTCAGTGTCTTCCTGAACCCCACAGCCTGCTGCAGGTAACTGGGTTTGCACCAGGTATGATATAACTGTATGTGCACACTGGGTCTGTGGTCTAATTATTCCCTCAACTTCCCCCTTTGCCTTGGTGCATAATAATGGAAGTCAATGAAAGGCAGAGGAACAGATTAATTTTTCTTTTACCCTGAATTGACAAATTTTCTTGCACTAATATCTGAAACTGATTTAAATGTCTGCAAAGTAAAGCACAACTCCTATTGAATATTGACTTGTAATGGGTTTAGTAGGCTACTGCATGTAAACAGGGAAAGCTGATGAGATAACTTGGTGCTTCTAGACAAATAGGAAATTGCTGGAGAAAATGTAAAGGTCATTCTTACTCTGCATTGCAGTGGGATGTTTTCTGAACTGGAAAGGTGTATTTTTAAACCATGTTTAGTTTTAAAAGGCACTGTCAAGAAATACTGAGAATATATAAGAGAGTTACATTTAAAATTGTATTTTTAATTTTACATTCTAAGCACTTGGGGTTCCACTTCCATTCACTGTGTGACTGTAGGATTTGGGGGCCTGTGTGTCTATGTGTGTGTGTGTGTGTCTGTTTTGGGGGATGTGGGGGCTGTTGGGGACCAGGAAAAGCAAACATACACTGGAGCTGTCGTGAGCACTTACTGTCAAGATGACTTTTTGCCAAACATTTTAATGCACGTCTTGCAACCATATGCAAACTGAGTTTCCTAATGGGGGAAAAAAAATTATATACATTATAAAAATATCCAAAGGACCTGTATTATGATTATTGCAACATTTAAATTGGGGGAAAAATACATAAAGAAGACTGTTGTGCCCCTGACCCAACCAACTGTGCTGGTTTCTGTACAATCTGGGAAAATTGTGGCTGTCTGTTGTTACACTCCTGTGCCTTATATTTTCCTTCAGCTGCAGTGTCTGGTACAGATAGACTGTACAGTAGCCAGAGCTGCCAAAGGGATGGGAGCAGGCATTGTATGCCATGCAGTGAGCCATCAAATGCAGCAAGGATACAATTAAAAACAATACAGTACTTTTACTTCTTTACTACTGCCAGTAGCCCTGTGATGGCCAGAGGAGATCCAGGGTAGGGAATCAGCCTAAACTTCAGCAGTGGTAGGCACTGCAGCATCTCATTTAGAAAAGCTTTTATGTTGCTGCAATAAGCAAAACAAGTAACTTGATAGTAGAACACGTGTGTCTCTTTACAATACTTGTTTGTTTAGGACAACCCGCAGAGACTGAACTGTGCTCCCTTGGGAAGGGGTAAGATGGCAGTAAGGAGACCTGTAAGGAGATCTGCAGGGTCTCTGCCTCAGTTTCTCCAACAGCAAAAGCATTCATTTTCCTGGAAGGCAGGTACTATCCAAACACTCTCCTTACTCACCTTGATGAGTTTTATAAACTAATTCCCTAAGCAGATACCTGAACTACATTTCCCCCCTTGGCCATGTGATGTAGTTAATTAGCAGTGTCTCAAGAACAGGAAGAATGCCTCTTCAGTCAGAAATTCCAAGCAGAATCAAACTTTCCTGGTTGAACATGAGTTACCAGCCCTGTAATCGACTGTTTTCATCCTTCACCTTCCAGTGAAGAGCCCAGGAACCTCTGGCCACAGGGTTTCTCTCTGGGAAGCAGCAGGACTCTGCACACCCTAGGCAACAAAATGAGAGCACACCCGCTCCACTCCGGGGCAGTGGTAAAGGTCCCTTTGTCTCCCTTTCCTGTAAGCATTCAGAAGTCCTGCTATTTGCTCTTAGCAGTACTTTGGGGCGGCTAAAGAGCTCTGAAACAGTGCCAGATCTTTCTGTAAAGACATGCAGTAATCAATATCAAGAAGATAAGGGTGGGGAAATTGAGTATGGAGTTCAAAAACAAAGAAGACAATTCCCTTACAACTTTAAATAAAAACATATGAGAAATATCTGCACTAGCAAAATAAAGCCTCAAATCTGTAATTTAAAACTAATCTATGCAAAGCATTAAAATACAATAATATATAAGTATTTATAATATATAATAATTGTATAATAATTTATTATTTGTTAATAAATAATAATTCAATAAAAGCATATCCTAATTTGAAATAAATCTGATCAGAATTTAAGCCATTGGTGGTACTTGTGCAGCACTTATACAGAGTAAAGGAGAACTGCTCAGTTTGCTCACTGGTTAATTTTTCATTCTTGCCAGCCATTCTGTACAGCCTGGCTGGGGCCTCAAACCAGGGACGTTGCTGTGGAGAAGACAAATCAGATTTTTGGCTTTTGTTGTGTTTTCTTTTTTTTTTTTAAAAAAAAGAGGCTTTTCCTGTTTCAAAGCAGAAATAGTATTTTATTGATTTTATTTGATCCTGAAAAATCAAAGCATTACAAAGGTTATGTACAAGTATTTCTGGAAGTAAAAATCTGGGATCTGTTGCCAAGATTGAACATCTGTGTTTGCTGTCTTAACCACTGATACAGTAAATATGCCTGTATAAAATCTCGTGCATAGTACTGTCCGTTTTCTGTGCTGAATTGTCTTAATGTTACTTTACAGATAAGAATAATAAAGGCTTAGTTAATTCAACAGTGTGGAAGCAAGCTTTCATTCCAGTTCCACCAGCAGATCTTCTTCTCCAACGGTGTCACCAGCTTTGCAGTGCACAGCTTTCACCTAGGGTACAGAAAGAGCAGAATTTAAACCCTTCCTCGATAGCCTGGTGAAATAAATGGCTTGGCTGACGTGGCCTGTATTGCACAGAGCGTTGTGTCTGCACGCACGGGGTGATGGCCACTGTGCAGCCCGAGGACACCGCAGCGACACAGAGCCACCTGTGCTGCAAAGGCCTCCAGAGCAGTTGAGCACTTGACCTGCAGTGCTCAGAGCCCAGCTGAGCTCTGTGTAACAGTGCTTGACAAATGGTGTCCAACCCCACCAGGGTATTCAGGCACCTACCATCAGCTGGTTTGCTTGCAGCAGAGGTGCTTGAGGACCTGAAGTCAAATGGAGATGCCATTTCTTGAAATTAAAAAGCACCTTTTTTCAGCTGGTTGCACTGCTGTTTATTTGTTTTACATAGAGGACAGGCTGATTCCTCAATACTCATACTGGGACGTTGCAATGAAAGATTTCACCATTTCTTTAATTACAGTTTTCACACATAGCAGAATCTTGGAACTGCAGCCATTGAAGTGGGTTTCTCTCAATCAACAGAGAGTTGGGATAGATGATTCAAACCTGAATTGGGATCCTTTAACATAACTGAATTTGGCAATGGGCTACCACTGTCAAATAAGTGCAGCTGTATCTGTAGATGAATTACATACTCCCATGCAGATTCCTGAGTTTTAAAACACTGACATCTTACACTAGTCCCTCATTTCCTCTATAAAAGGCTGCAACATGTTTGAATTCCCTTTCAGCACATGAAGCAATAGAAAATATTTGAAGCTGTATAGTTTGCTTCCAGTATTAATTCAGAGCTCACACTGACATGCCCAAATCCTTGTTCAGCAGATAGCTCATTTTAATCATCCAAACACTACGCAGGGCTCCTGAAGGAAATGCACAGCATACCCCAAGTACCAGGCTGTGATGGACACGCTATTGCCCACATCCATGTTTGACAGTCTAAAGCCACGCGAGCTGTAAGCAGATCTCTGCCTCTGTAGTACAGGCACACTCACAGCACTGCTCCAGAAATGATGCTGAGCACGGGCAAAGACAGCGTGATACGTACAAACAAGGGCTTTATTTCTAAATGAGTAGCTGGGCAGTGTACCCAATCACTGAGCCTCAATCTTCTAGGAGATGAAAGCAGTGTGAAAAACATTCTACCCCTTGATTTTCTTTTCCTACAAAGCCAAGGTTCAGCAAACATCAGAGCTAACCGGTGTTTCAAACTCCCCAGCGATTTCTGCCGTGCAGCGGGGCCGGCTCCTTGTCCTGACCCAGGCACAGCTGTCCTGTAGAAGACAGGGGGCTCACCAGTTCCTCTCCAGCTTTCTCTCATTTTTAAACCACCTGCAGCTGGAGTAAACTTGAAGTAGATAAAAACAAGCCACTTTTCTCACAGTTACAAACAGGAAGATGGGGTTTGATACTGAAAAGGAATTCAAGTCAGGAATGAAAATGGGAATGTCTTCCAGCTGAAGACAAATGAACTGAGTTTCAAAACACAGTTTCAAAGCACCAAAACATGGACTAACAGCCTGTGCCAAACATCCCATTCCTGTGGAGAGGCCAAGTTATTTTAGCACTCAGAGCCACGACATTGCACTGAAGAACAGGCTGAATTCTGTTTAGCAGCTTCATTTCTGCACAGCCCAAAACTTTTGTACTTATTCAAATTCTTAACATTCTAAAGGTCAAATAATGTGCTTGCTATTAAAATGGGCATGCCAAGGGGACATTGCAACGCACACATGAGGCCCCCTGAATGGCCTGTGCACCTTTCACATCCTACCTTGGAGGATTAATGGACCAAACACAAGTTTTGTGGCATCTGTACTGAGAAAGTGGGAAATATTTATTATTAGGAGAAGTTCAAGCAGGATTGTAATGACAGACCCATGGATTGCAGAACACCTTGGTGGGAAAGGGAAGGATAAAGTGAAAAATAGATGGGGTAGGTGGGAGAGGGAATGGCATTTTAATTACAAATATGACTTAAAACCAGTGGATGCAAAGAGTGGCAATAAGGGGTTAAATAACAGCAGACGAAAAACTAAAGGCTTGGAAATATTAATCAAGTGAGAAAATAAATTATATAGAAATTAATGCATGAAATAAAATAATGAAGTGGTAATGTTAGAGCAAAAGCAAAAGGAACATATTCCTTCTCTCAGTACTTTTTTCTCTTGAGACCCAATTTTGCACTGGATGCACTGGAAGAGGCAAGTCCTGGGACCCAGCCTCGGTGACAATTTTAGAGCTGTGCCAAAAAAGCGTTTCTTGTAAACACACAAACAGTCCTTGGCATTGAGAGCCATCCTGAGATCTCAGCGAACCTTGCCAGTGGCAAACCCCGTCCCGGCCCGCAGGCTCAGGCTCCCTGCTGCCTCCATGAGGGTGAGGGCTCCTGCCCTGGTGTTTGTGCCTCAGAGAGAGCAGAGGGGCTTGGGCCAGGCAGAGATGGGCTAGGGCAGGTTAGGAAATATGCAAGAGAGGAGAATATATAATCCAGATCCAGACTATGCTCTCCCATTGGAAAGGATGGATCTGGGCCCCACATCTAGGTGATGTTTTCAGGCTATGAATTATAATCTGACACAGGGATGCTCTGAAGTCCCAACTTGAGGTCTGACAGTCCTCAGACCAACTGGGGTTTAGGGCATGCCCTTGTCACATAAGCTTAACCAGTTCCCTGCCCAGAGTGCTGGTTTTGGCACATCCTACACTGTAACCAAGTCCCAGCTCCAGGGCTGCAACGTTGATTCCCCAGAAGCAGGACAGCCTAATGCATAACCTTGCAAAGCTTAACAAATGTGCAGATCTAGGCTTGATATTTAACAGTTACAATAATAAAAAACTGCTGGTTTTTTCTGTCCTGCAAAAGCACTTTCTATGCCTTGTTCTGGGTGTTTTTTTTTAAATGTCAAATTATTTGCCATTAAATAATTAACTGGCAAAGAGAGCTCTCTTCTTCAGTTGCTGTCTGGAAAGATGAAATTTGGAGAAATGGTCTGCAACACCTTTCAATTCAATCTGGCATTGTAACATCACAGAAAACAAATCACTTAGGAGAAAGAGAGTTACATGAATTTCTGAAGCCAGTAAAACTATTTCCTGCTGTGCTATCTAAGGCTCGGAACTACTTAACAGCATTCACAGCAGATGCAAATGTTACAAAATTAAAGACACCTCACTTTGAAAGACTTACAACAATCAGACTTAATTCCTTAACAACCAGAATCCTCCTTTTTTCCTTTCTAAATTCTATCCTGTTTGACAAGTTGCATATGGTTTTAAGTGACCTAAGGTGGCTTACCTTGCCTGTTTTAGCAGCAATCATACTGTTCTGCATTTTCATTGCTTCAATTACACAAATCTCTTGACCTTCTGAAACCTGGTGAAATTCAAGCAGTACAAAATGAGGACAGAGGATTTGAAATGTTCTAAGTGTGATGATTCTTATGGAAAATAAAAGGATTATTTCATTAAATGCTATAAAGACTTCCAAGACACAAGTCAAGTCAGCCAGTTACACAGTCACAACAGAAATGACAATCACAAAACTGGCAGCAAAATAGGGGGGAAAAAAATCACCTGCTTAAAACTATCACCCCAAGCAAACTTAAAAGACTTCTCTCCCATCCCATCCATCCACAATTCTACAGTTCACACCACCACACTTCCACATCAATTAAATGCAGAGCAAAATTTAATTTGTGTATTTTTGGTCGGGGAACTTCTGCTTTGCTTCCCTGGCACAGGGCCCACAGATACTCATACTGATTCAGAAGCCAAAGGTTCCTTGGCAGCTGTGTCTGGGGGAGCTTGGGCTGGAAGGTCCAGCAATAAATACCCAGTGGGCTGATGCTGAGGAGAATGTCACACCTCTGCACATGGCAGCCTTTGATGGTGGCTGATGACTTTGGACTGACAGAAAGGAGCACATCACTGGGGAGCCACCAGCTCTCATCCATAGGGGAGGCACCATGGAGACAAATGCATTACTTTCACCACAGCTCAGAGCTCTTAAAAGGAAACACTGAGGTTTCCTCTTCTTGTTTGTTTGTGTCCTCCCAATAGGCATGGGCAAGCTCAAGGTCACCAGGAAGCCACTGGGCTGCTCTGCTGGGCTCCCTGTGCCTCCCAGACAGGTCCTCCCTCCAATGTCTTGGACCACCTTGCACAGAGGAAACTGCCACTCAGGGCTTGGCAGTGGTTGTGGAGGCTGCCTAAACACGAGAGGCAAAACAGGATTTGGAATTTACCCAGTGGAACCCAGCCATCAGCTGGTCATTCCACAAAGACGATGCATGCCAGAGAGGAAGGGTGCCAGGACCTACATGCCAGGATTTAGGACCTGTACACTCCTATGGGATGCCTGGTTCCAAGTGCCCACTTCAAGTCTTTTCACTGGGCTCTTTTGCAGGTGGAGTCTGCTATTCCCTCATTACCCCAGCAAGTTTGGGCTGCTTTCACTCCGATGTCCAAATTTCATTAAACAGGGTAATCTGAAGCCTGCAGAAATCTGGTTTATGCAATGTTAAATGTGCCAGTGCCAACAAAATGTTTGTTTATATACACACATATATACACATAGATATATTTCTCTAATTATATGTAAAACTAATAATACATATTTAAGGACAAGTGTGTAATACTTTGGAGGAATATACTAACAGACAGAAGTGAAGTCAGAGATCAAATGTACATTGCATGAAGAACATTCCAAAAATTTAAGTAAAGCTGTTTTTTTCACTTAACTGACTGAAAAGCAGTCTGATATCTGCCTATGGATTCTGAGTAAAACAAAACAAAAACCATTACATTAAAAGGTGCTTACACACCCTTTCTCTGACAGATTGGCAACAACAGTATGAGAGGGCTTGGGAGGGTAAATATGGAAAGCATTTACTCTGGGAATATGGTGTACTGACTGGATACAGAGAATAACCAAAACCCAACATTTACGCTGCAGAAATTTCATCCTGAGCTTCAGGCAAGCACTTAAGTCGTTAGCAGGTGTCCAATTTGGTGAATAGTATCGAAGACTTGTTCTTTGTCCCCAGTTATTTCCCCTCTATTCCCTTTCCCTGTCTTTTGTCTCCTTCCTTCCACACCTGCTGCTCTGCCCATAGCCTAGTCCCAGCAGCTCACTCTTCCTTTCCTTTCTTCTTCTCCTCTTCTTTTCCCCACCTCATTACTTTTCTTCCATCTGCTCTGAACTTTCCAAACATTTCTGAGATTAAGAGGAAGAAATTAATATCAATTTTGGATTCAAAGAGAAGGAAAAAAAATCAGGCAAGAAAGTTTGTTGGAAGAGGGTTTCTTTTAAATAATGCTATTATTAAAATATGCATTTCAGAAACAACTTTGCCACCCTCTGGTTAAGCTCAGCTATCAGAGAGCCAAGAGCACAGGCCTCTAGAGGTTGCTGAAGATTGAGATGCTAAGGACAACAGATCTGAATTCAGTGGCCTAATTACAAGGCCACAAGAAACTCTCCTTGAGCAGTTACATTTAACTGTAACGGGGCTTCATCAGGAGGATGGTGTGCAAATGAACCAGTCAGCAATTATCTAAACAGAGTTCTGGAAACACATCTACGGGAAAAGTACAGAATTGTCCCAGTAGATCTAAAGTATGGTGCTAAAATGGCAGGAAGCGTTAGTGTTTGTGGGATGGAAATATCCCTTAATCTGAATTTCTTCTCAGTTTCCCCTCTTTCTCAAAAATAAAGTTTTTGTGTTTTATATAATGCCTGCTGGGTTGATGACAAAGGACACAGTGTCTGGGAAGGAAATAACCCCCTCGACCCACAAAATTTATAGTCCAAGTATCCAGTTAACATCTAGTCTTACTAATTTGAAAGGAAGGAGGCGCTTTCAGCAGGTACCACGTGTGAAAATGCCATGTCAGTACTTCTGATGATGTGCAATTTGTTGAAAATTGGTGCAAGTGTCACTTAAGCACAGAAGTTTAATTACTGTTCTTATGTTAAACCTTTACAGCTCCACTCATTGTGTTGAAAAGCGACAAATCCTAAAATGAGGCACTTGTATCTCTCTTTCCTCTTTTTCAGTCTTTTGGGCATTGTCCAATTTCTTTCACTCTGTAATTGCACATATCCTTTTGCCTGTTATTTAGCCTCCAAATGAAAACCACAGAGATGTGTACGAGTTCTTGCTGTCTAACTTATTTAAGGATTTATCTGGACCATTTTTAATGCTGCATTTTCATCATATAATTTATTGCTTTCAGTGGATGGTAAACCAGTGAAAACCACCATCTTTACATTTCCATTTAGAGAGGTCTCAGTGATGACCCAAATTTGTCAAAACAGGCAACTAAAATCAAACAAAAAAGCTCATGTATTTGAGCCAAGTAAAGTAAAAGGGCTCCTTTTCTTAAAATAAATTAATCTCAGGTATCTTTTTCACAGGGTTACACTACAGACAAATCGACCTTTACGTTGCTCAGTACATCAAAATAAATGAGTGATTAACTGCTAGACCTGCAGTCTGTATTTTAGCAGTTTATTTCTGCACGGTGCAGTTCAAAGTAGCTGTTCAGTTTTGTTCTCCAGAGAGTGAAAAGGAAAAAGAAACAGAAAAGAGAAAGGGGGGAAAAAAAAAATACTCTCGAGGAGGAGGGTACTTAACATCTCGATGCTGCTAACGATTGTAATGTGAATTTGGGAACAGTCAATGGTGCTGTTTGAGTAACTCGGGGACTGCACGGTGGTTGTTCTCTCTGCTGGCCAAAAGGTTACAGAGAGGACAGGGAACTGTCTCCGGTCATTTCCCAACCAAGCAACTCACGCCACGGGGTGGAAGCAGAATGTGAGAAGCAGCAACGCCGACCTGCTCTCATTGCACCTACGTGAGGACCACAAAGACTATCCCCACTCAGAGATAGGGCTCTTTAAAGCTCGGGAGCACGAAAAGACGGCGCACACCCGAGGGCATTGCTACCACGGGATCTTTGTGAATATGGTACACTTTCTGCAGACTTTTGTGCGTCATCGGATAAAGACTTAATGATTGTGACAGGACGTCTCCCATGTTAGGCTTACAAAATGGTCACAAGCCCCACAAGTCTTTCTGATAAACCCAATGGGCGCTGATGTATTTCCCCGCTCTCTGTCTAATTGGTGTAAAGTTTGCAGATCTGAATCACCGATCTTTTATCCAGCTTGCTGCGTCCTCTCCTTTGACATGAGGTCAGGGTTCACATTCGCATCCGATTATCGAAGTGGCACTCATTAACCGGCAGCCTGCCTCGCACCAAAATGAGTTCGCTGGAAGGGGAACTCGGCCCATTTACTCAGCAGATTTCAGCATTTTAAGGAGGCCTGAATGTCACACAGTATTGCTACGTTTTGAGGAGTTTCAGACATCTCCAGCTGATGATTAATTGTGAGTGATGGGAAATAAAATCCAGTAAAGCCAGCTGCTTGCCATGGTCGGCAAAATTACTATAATGGATATAGGCTGCCAATTTTCCAGTTTTACTGGCAAGTCTTCCAAGTGTAATTAAGGGAAGTTATAAATGATATGGAAATCTATCAAGTCCCATTTATTTTCAGAGGACTCTTTCCCCTGAGACTTTTATCTTCAAGCTTATAGTTTGCTTTGTTGTGCTAATGATTTAAACCACTTCTTATTTCTGATTAAAGCCCCCAATATCCTTCACAAGAAGTTACAGCCACTTTATTCAGAAGGATTTAAAGAAACAGAAGCCTTTTAAAAGTTGTGTTTGTAAGCTGTGCTGAGCTCCTACTTCCTCTGTGGAGGCGTAACAGAGCATCCTCCATCTTAGGCACCTCACTACCATCTGGATTTCCGCTTCTGACAAACTCTGGGGACTGGGAAAGATTTGGTGGGGAAGAAGGGAGAGAAGAGAGTGACTAATAATAATAATAATAAAAAAATATATCTAAAAACCCACTATCAACAAAACCCCAACTTGCCTCCCGACCCTAAACCCCCCAAAAACAAAGATCGTAGGTGCTGCTTAGACACCAGACATTTAGCACAGAGTGGTGTTGCTCACTAATGTTGTTTGATTTGGAATAAAAGCATGAAAATTATGTGCAAAGGCCTAAAATTGGAGATGTAAAGGATGACTGCACAGTATTCCATTTCTCAATTTCATCCTTCAGAGCCACAAAATGGGGGTGATACAGTTACTGGATGAGATTTACAGTAACAGCTGTGGTCTTCCCACACAAGGGAGGACCTTCTAATGGGCTAAGGTCTGTTTTGAACAGACGGGGAGTAGCAAAACAAGGTTCCCTATTAAGAGTGTGCAGTAATATTCCTGATAAAGAAAACGAGTAGTGGTAGTCAGATTGCTGTAAAAGACCTAAATCTCCTTTCACTGTTTAAAAAAAAAAACAAAAAGCAAAAAAAAAACCCCAGAGCTATTTTAGAAAGTGCTAACTGCTAAATAAATGAAAGATATGTAAATGTAAGGGTTTGTTTTCTTCTTTAATCTCCTCCCTACAAACTGTAAAGAATGCATAGGAACCAGTGCCAGGGGCATATGGCTTTCTCCTGTGCTGAACATTCATACAAAAGACAGGTTCATCAGTCATTGGAGTATCTGGATAAAAAATTAGCTCCTGATGGATGGTATTTAGAGCTTACCTGCTGCTAGTACATTACCAGAGAAGCACAGGTTTTGAAACCCACATGACATTAGAAACTGCAGACCATGAAATACCCCACGTGCAGGCGCGCTCATAATGTACGCCAGGTTATACAAAATAAGAAATAAGCTATTTAAACCCTCTGCCTAAAATTGGGCCCGCTGCAAGGAACCCTGGGTCAGCCCTACACAGGCCAATTAATGCACAGCATCTGCTGTATAGAAGCCGTGCATGAAGCACTTCCGAATGATTTCAGCAATTAAAAGAAAACTGTTTCCTGCCTGTTTTGACAGCAACTGTTTCAATGCAAGAGTGAGCACCAAATCATTGTGTGCAGCTGAAAAAATTAAGTCTCTTTTTTTTATCTTGTGAAAAGGAGGTGGGAGGGATGAAGATTTCTTACGGAATCGGATCGTTCTTTTGTTGTCCGACATTCTGTGTTTTTCTGCCAAATTAGACAGAAGGCTCCGAGGGTTTACGGGGCCCTCTACAGTATCACCTTCTGGTGCACTGTGGCTCCCTAAAAAGACGGATCAATATCAACCCTGCTGATTTGCCTACAAAAGTGAAAATCCCTCAATTACATTTTTAAGACCATTATATTTAGAACACAGGTGCTCTGATGCGTAACATTTTTAAGGCTCTTGAAGCTGAAGTGGAAAAAAAACAATGACAGCCCATAGCAAATAGGAGCTTAGATTTGGTTAAAAGTGAAGTGAGAGTTGTATTTTATTGATAATCTCCTTCCTCATCTTTGGGAAGACACCAGTAAACATCACTCACAATTTCCACCATACTGCAGCTTAAGTCCCTGTTGAACGTTTTAAGTGAAAAGGGACAATGCGAGTTAGTGTCATAGGAAAGAGTTATCCTTTCTCGTAGCCTTCTGCAAAATAATTGCAAATATGCATCTTGTTTATGTTTCTGCAAAATCACTGAGCAGTGAATTAAGTATGCATTCACTATTTATGAAGATACTGGGAATTTTGTTTATTTGTTTGTTTTTCAAACTTAGTCCATGCTATTATCATTCCCTTCCCAGATTTTTTTTTTCTCTCTGACTTGTTGGCAATCTGGCAGCCAGCATCCAACAAGAAAACAAATCAAGAGGAATTGGATGAGCAACAATTGCAATTCCTTGGCATTGTCCATTACCATGTAAAATAATTAGTGCAAGTTTTCTCTTCTTTCCAAATTAACTTTGAAACCAGAGCTACAGAACTGCAAATATAATTAGCAGCAATTAATAGTATTTGACAAACCATTACTAAACTTTTTTTGCCACACTCCTTTAACGAATGTATCTGAACATAGCACATCCCACATCTTCTGACCTCTGACTAAAGGGCACTGATGTCCCCCTGACAGCAATCAGCACTGGTCATTGCACTCCCACTTATCCAAAACACACTGCCCCAACTGTCTCTGCCATCCCAGGGAGCTGGGGAAGTGATATGCAGGTAGAGCACTTCTGGGGCTATTCTTCTGCTAACTCAGCCCAATCTGTATCAATCAATGTTTTTAGTAACAGCTAAAAAGTTGTTTATTACTTGAAAAGGCAAAGCACACAAAAATAATTTTAAAAATTGTATGAATTCAACTCAAAGGATTAGTAGCATTTTTCCCCCAGGAGGAAAGTCTAAAAATATTGACTATTTCTAACTCATCATAATAGGATTTTCTTCTTTATTACACCATATTTGAACACAAATCTCAGCCTGTGCAATTGCAGAAAATATATAATAAAATCTTTGTTCAATCAAATATTTAAAAAAAAATACATTAATATATTATGAACTATTATTATAGTTATTTTTTTTTCAATGTAACCACAGCTATTACTTGTGTTACCATGTGCAATATGAATGGAAAAATATTTGAACAGTTTTACTCTGGAAATTATACAACTGTGAAAAAGTTTTCGCTTCCTGTTTACCAACACAGATTTTTTTCCCCTAAAAGATAAACCCCAAGAAAATTGTCAAATACATAAAATCATAAAAGCTATGTAAGGTTTGTTATCATATTTTTTCAAGTTTGCAACTTCCCTTCAACTAACAAGTGGAGTTTATATTTGCTCTGAAGAACAACAGCAAGGAAATGAGGGAAAGGATAAGGAAAAACAACAAAAGGAAAAAAATGTTCATACACTAGAGAAAAGTAGTATTTGAATTAAATAGTATCTTACTAAATTATTGATATCCTATTTATCCAAACAGAATGTGGAACTTAAGCAAACATGTTTTTACTGTTTTAACCTGGATGTTGTTCCTCTGCTATGAATTCCAGTTAGTATAAGATTAAAAAAGAGATTTTTTTTTTTTAAAAAAAAAGGTTTTCTGGTCTGAATGGCAAATACGACTTTAAACAACACACAGATGCAACAATGGATGGCAACAGGTAATGTTAAAGCTTCACCTTTGTTTTCACAAAAATGAATGAAGTAGTGACAAACAGAATTTAGAAAGCTCTTTTGTTTTGTTTTTTAGTAGTGAGCATTTCAGCAGTAGAGGTCAAACAAAACATTTTTTCCCATAGCAAAAACTTCCCAGGCTTGTGAGATGGAAAATCAAGAATAAAGGTCTTTTTAAAAACTATTTTTCTAAAGAATAACAAGAGAAATTGAAAATAAAATGCATGCATCTGAACTGAAAGAAGAATGAAGTTTAAAACTTTTTTCTTTAATTACTTTTAAAAGGTAGAAACACAGCAATGTCTTTTGTAAGTTGTACAACTAAAAAAGCAGCCTTCAAGTCACCCAATTTTGAAATTACTGAGACAATTAGCATCTACATTTAACAGCTGACATTTTGGTAGAAGAAAGTTCATCCCATGCAGTATTAATGCTCATGGCTACACTAGCATCATTCTGAAATCATAAGGAATTTTTATATGAGAAAAGTACATTTTAAAAATTGCTTGAACGGTGATAATTTCCAAAACCTGGAGTAATCTTAACCTACTGGAAAGAGAGGAAATTTAGAAACTTTGGTGAAAATGATTAATTGTCCTCTTTCTTTAGCTGTAGTCCTCAAAGACTCAGCAATACTGGGGTGTTTACTCAGAGGTGCTTTCCTTTTCCATATTCAAGGGTAGGGGGAATCATTAAAGTAATCTAGACTGCCAGCTATTAGGCATTAGCTTACTGAGCAATGCTTAGCTTAGTAACCCACCTGTCCTGGCTAATGTTACTAAAAAGAGGAAACAACCAACAGAAACATACAGCTAAAAGAAAAACACCTTTGCATTCCTGGGACCCAGAAAACTGAAAAAGCAAAAACTATGTTCATAGGTGAAAATATAGCAAAGGCTTCAAGGCAGTTAGGACAGCTAAGATCTTTGTTTCTGTGGACAAATTTGGAATCAGTAGTGAGAACACTTTGGATGTGTTTCCTTTAGGAACAACAACATTGCTTTACCTGTGCAACCATTAGGATCTAGATGTTCCCCCACTCCTGCACTTTCAGTGCACAGAATCCTACATGCACAAAAACCACGCCAAACAACTCAACACAAAGAAGAATTATTCTCAAATGCCCACCCGTATCCTGCACTCTGAGTAAATAAAGGAATTTGTGCAGCTTTAGTAGTTTTTATGGTGCTGTCTTTGCGGCAGATGCAGTGAGATTAAAACCATGTGCAGTGCCATCTCTGCACTCTGGCATAAAAATCCTGCTGTGCACTACCAGGGTCAGCAAAAACAGAGTGAATTACTTGCCTGGACTCTTGAAGTCCAGTGGTTTCTCTGGCCCAATGGCACCATGAGGGACCAAAAAGTAATTCTCCCAAAACCAAATTTCATCCTAATGAACATGATCATTAACAACTACTTAGAAAACAAATACACAAACACTCTCATTCCCCAATAAGGGATATATTTCCTGTATTAATGGGACTGTGTTATCACGAGGAATGTAATCTAAATTTAAATCTTCTTTCCCTAAATAATATTAACCTTCTTTCTAGTCAGCCAGATTTCTGTTTCATTGTTTATGTTGCTTTCTGCTTCTGAGTGCCTTCATTGTGCTTCCAGGAATAACTGAGTGACAACTAATTACAGTCTTCTGATCACATGAAGGAAAATAAAGAAAGTAGAAAGTAACTAAAAACCCAAAGAAATTGGCAGCATCACAAGTTCTGCTTCTCTCTAAATGACAAACAGCACTTCCCCACTGTGTTACTAAAATCTACAGATCATCTTACAGACAAAAGAAAATAAATTCCTTGCATATGCAATATCTTTTGGCAAAAAATGAATTGAAAACTGCTTATCAGGCCAGCTGGATAGAGGATGCTCTCGCAATCTTCTATCAGCCTTCATCAGATCAAAATATTTCTCAGCAACAGCAGCCGAAAGAGAACACTATGCTTTAAGTAGAAACAATGACACATCGAGTGGGGAAAACTAACCCAGAGATCAGCACAGCCCTCTCGTTTGGCTACGGAAACATGGAGAGGGACTAACAAACGCCATATGCTTTACCTGACCGGGCGCAATGCCCTGGAGCTGAACCGTAGGCAATAAACACGAGTTTGCAAGCGCGGCCAGTCAGACAAAGATGAGGTGACCCTCTCTAGGCGCTTTTTCACCATTTGTAAAGTTACACCTGAAGGAGGGGGATGACAGCTCAGCTCCCCGCGCTGCTGACCGCTCTGAGAGTGTCTCTGTGAGCACAGGGACTGTGCTGCACTAACACTGTGGTGCACAGCTCACAGCTGAGGGCAAACAGTCTCAGAGTAGCTGTAACCTGACAGCTTTATTGCTAGCAGCAGCAACACCTGAGGGGAAGGACAGACAACTCCCTCACATTCTCCCAATTTTCAGCTGTGCTGTTTTCACGCACCGCACAAATCTGAGCTGCCAAACCCAGTGGCAAACACACAGAATAGGAGCTACTTAAATTCCCATTTCTCCAGTGCACTAAAGAAATTAAGACTTTTCCCAAGCAGTGCAACAAAAAGAGCTGTATTTATCAAGGAGCTACAGTTCCTGCCCATCATGCCTTCAGCAGCTGTAGTGGGTGAGCTGGTTTCTGACAGACAGCCAAGATGCGTAATCTGAATCCCACCATCCCACTGCTTATTCAGTGCCGATAGCTGATGTTACCCTCACTCGCTGGCTCGCTTTTTTTTTAACGTTTTGACACTAGTCCTGAAAAGGAAGGATTTAAGTTAAACCCTTTTCAATAACGCAAATGTGTTTTTTGCAATTAAAGCCACACAATTAGCAATGACAAGCTCAGGTCAGCAGAACATAGATTATGCTGTTCAAATGCTCTGCCACTCAGTGCCTCCAGCAAAAAGCTGCAGGAGAGGAGGAGAGAAAAAAAAAACCTCACACACATTATTTAACAACTTGTGCTCTGATGCACAGCACCACTTGTAGATTTGTGGAGGGAGGTTCATTTATTTATTTACTTAAAATCCCTTAGGCTCTGGCCTCCTTCTCCACTGATTGTATTCCTTCAAGACAGCAAGAACTATTCTTCAGGGCAAGAAGGCTGATAACATTTAGAATTAACCTCTCAAAAATAAATATCAAACAAAACTTTAAAGTCTCATAATCCTTGACTTAAAAATGTTTCCCTTAATTCTTCACAAAAAGAAAAGTATTTGCTTATGATCTCCCTCATTCAGCCACTTGCATTGCCCTAGACAAAGAAAGCAGATTCCTCTGTCCATGTCATGACATAAAGAATAATTTTAATTGAATTCTGTTCTTTTATTTTAAAGTATCTAAACTGTGTATGTGCATGTATAGATCACAAGAAAGCTAAGTGTAGAAGTTAAAAGAATTTCTAATTTTTTACCAGCTTAATTTAGATCTGTTTCCTCTGAAATGTCTTTATTTCATTACTACAAACATTGGTTCCTCCAGATCTTTTATATTAACATGATGCCTCTGTTTTCACTGTATACAGACAGAAACAACCTATATTTTAAAACCAAAGGTGGTATCATAGCAAAATATAAGCAAATTTTTCATTGATATAAATTGTGAACCCTGTGACTGAAGCTTCTGTCTGTATCAAAGTGCTACATACATGTTTATGGCATCCTTTATAACTAACAACAGTACTTTAAAATGAATATGCACAATCTGATTCAAATATTCCCGTGTCTGTAATCACTCCCTTGTTTTCAATGGTTATGAGAGATAAGGGCCTTGACCTTAGAAATAACATATGATACAATTTGGTAGAATTTCGTATAAAGCTGAGTTCAAGTCAATGTTTATAACACAACTTTAAACAAAAATTAGTTTCCAACTCAATGTGAGATACAGAGCGCTGGAAATCCCCAGACCAGCAACAGTATAATCCCTTGCCCTTCTGTATGGCAGGTTTATTCCTTCTGCAAGACAAGAAGACTACCTCATGAGCTTGGAAATTCCCAGCACAGAATTCCCAACTCATGTGCCTTGTAAAATGATAACACAGGGCTTCTTTAAAAAAAAAAAAAAAAAAAAAAAAAAAAGAAGAAAAATAAGAAAAAAAAAGGGTGAAGTCAAATACCTGTCCTAGATTTTTCCTAGTAATATTTTCATTACTTCAGGGCAGAAAACCAACAATTTCTTCCTGCTAGCACTAACAGCTTAGATAGAGATAGATAGACAGATAGATAGATAGATAGACAGACACACACACACACACACACACTCACTTATGTGCATTTACTTACAGTTTTCTCCCTGGTACCTGTCCTGCCCCTCAAGGTATTTGGGATACAAAACCAAGCTATCTCTTTGAGTTTCTGCTGTGGGCTTGTACCAGGCTGAATATTTTCCTTTTAAAGACAGTTTAAATTGAAATGGTTTTCCTTACTAGTTTTTATAATTCAAACTAAAAACAGCACACATCTTTCAGCACACTTTACTCTACAGGTGATTTAAAAAAACCCCACAAAAATAAACAAAACCAAAACAACAAAAAAAGCCCACACCAGACAGTGTGACCTGTAGTTTCAGTTGCACCAAGGCAAAATTTCTGTGGGATATATAATGAAAAGGCAGATATATAGATCACATTTCTTACCATGTCCCCAGGCTTGACAGAAACTGCCACCACTGTTCCAGGCATGGGAGATCTCAAAATGCTGGAGGTGTCCTCTGCTGCTTTCTCTGGCATGTACTTGCTCAGCTCCGCAGCAACCTTCGTCAGTATTTGCAATTTGTACTAAAGAATAGGAAGAGGACTGGTTTAGAAAACTGTACCTTGGTGAATTCCAGTCAATAACCTGCATTATTTCATGGCATGTTTTTATGTAATACATCTGTTAGCTGTTCTTCACAGGAGTATCTAAAAAACACTGTCTGAAATTTTCATTCAGAGTTTCATTTTCAGGATGTAGAAAGAAAAAATATGCAACCCCAGTCTGCAGGAAAGTGCACGTAAAACCAAAGAATCAAGTACAATAAAAGAGATGTCAGACTCATTTTAAAACTGGGGGTAGAGAGGGAAGATGCAAATTTAAAAACAAAAATGCCCTTATGCTTGCTGCACATTATCTTTGGTGGATAAGGAATATTGAGAGATTCTTTCCCAGTGCATTGATGAATTGGAAACTGACCTTCTGGGAAAGTCTGCCAGACTTTCAATGACATGACTGATTTTAAACATTGTGTTTATCTTTCAAACATTTCTTTTTACCATTTATTTAATGTTTGAAGTTAGTAATTTGCTCAGATCTTGCAATTAAAACCTATTAATTCAATTTAAATTCTGATTTTTCATGCATAACCAGAACAATCAAAGGCTGCTGTATTGAATATGCTTTATCTGCAATAAAACCTATTCAGCAGCCACTACCTATCTGGAGAAAGTATTGTTTTCTCTAGTATGCTTTATAACAATTAAAAACAGAGGGGAATATGACGACCCTCAGAGCATCCCTTTGAGCGAAACCTTTCGGAAGGCACATAAATGTTGCGTGAAGTGATTGGGGGGGCAGGGCTTTTAGGTGGTTTTTTTTTTATAACTCGCCATCAGTTGGCGAGCTGCCTGCCCTGAGATGGATGGACAGACGGACAGACGGCCGGCCATCAGCCGGGAGGGAGCGCACGGAGCCGGTAGATGGCAGCAGGTCTCTGTGTGACACTCCCGCCTCGCCAGGGCACAGCGAGCGAGGGCCAGCACCGCGCTTCATCAATAATTTAAACAAAGGTTTTTCATAATAAGCATCCGACGGACGGCATTTACAATTCAAATACGTATTTTGCTGATGTAAAGTTCAACACCTTGCTTGGAACAGTATGTTTTCCTCCAAAACAATTAGCTATTGTTTTATTAACAATAAAATGTCTTTACTTTTCATTTTTACGTGGACAGAAAAAATCCGATATCCTTATGGTGAAGGTAAAGGGGGAATCTACCTTCTGCTTCTGTAGGAAGCAGAACAAGGTATTCAGAAATACACGCAAAAGGTGATTAACTCTGCGGTGACATCTTTAAAATGCAGCTTTCAAAGCCGAATTAAAACAATATAACAGAGGATTATCATCCTTCAGAAACGGTGAGTGGACAGACAGTATTTTGTGAGATGAAGAGCGCAGCCATTCGCTCAGAAATACTCGCTCCTGAGCGGAAATAGAGGCAAATAGTTCCAAGAAGCGATCCTGCCCCCACGCCCCGGTGTCACAAAACATTGCCACAGCAGTGTTCCCTGAAGCTGCAAGTGGCACCCAAAGATTTGGGGGCCCGTTCCCAGCCGTGTGCCTCGCCACAATTGCCGGGGGAGAGCAGCACCATTTTGTACGCAGAAAGCAGCTTGAACTCCGAGCCTCCCGCAGGCACCATCGCGGCAATTCGGACCGTGGCACCGCCGGTTTCCATCCCAAAAGCCCGTCCCGGCTCCAGCCGCCGGCTCGGGGATGCTGCGGCTCCAGGAGCGAGGCACACGTGTGCGAGCACACACGGACACGCTCCCGCCTGCAGGGACAGGGCAGGCCATGCCTATAGGAGAAGCGGTGACATAAGCCGCAAATAGAATTGCAGCAGTGTGACAAGTCAAATAATAACATCTTATGCGTGTTTCTTTACTCTTGAGTGTCTGTTTTGCAATCAAGACATACAAGTGTCTGCCAGTTTCTGAAGGATATGATCCTTAAGTGAAATTACTGTGCAAATAAAAGCTTTTTACTCCTATTAAAATTCATCTGAGTCATAAGTGGCGAGGAAAAAAAGCTTGCAGAGTGTATTCTGCTGTCAATCTAATAAACATTCTGTGTAGAGGGACTATTTATCAAAGATAAATTGTACTTAAAAGTCCTTCATTAAATCTATGGGGGGGAATATAATTACAACAAATTGCACAGTTTCAGTATCCATGGTTGGTGTCTTCTTTGTACTCAGAGTTTGAAAATAAATTTAAAAAAAAAACAAGAAAGAAAGAAAAGAAAGAAAAAAGGAAGAACGCAGAAATAAGTTGTATTTGTGGATTGTATTGTTGCCTCTTGCAAGAGACTATTTTGATATGATTTCAAAGGATTAGGTTTAGATGCCATTTAGTTTTTTAAGCCACATTAAGACTCCTGAGCTGCTCAATTTCAAAATTTAAACTTGAAGAGAAAGCCAGACCTTCTGCATTCATCTAGGTTACAGTATTTCACAGGGGTTGAAATACAGAATTCCCTATGCACTTCACAACATTCAACAGTGGGGGAAAAACACATTCCTCAGTATGCTGCACTTTAAAGCTCAGTTCTCCACACCAAGCTAAAATATCCCTACCAAACATTGTTTTTACTATCTTTATAATTTTCATATCTTTTAGATTCCTTTCTCTGCAGGACTCCTGCTTTGCTTGGAGTGAGATGTAAGAGTCAGTACTCTCAAAGCTTTAAAACGCAGGTCTTTGTTATTGATGAGCTGTTCCTTTTCCTTTTGTATTTGTTTATTGTTCTTTAGTCTGTTTGGGGGATAAGCAAGTTACTGTAATCAAAAAGTAAAAAATAACAACAGTAAACTTCTGGGGAAAGGCCTATTTTGGCACAGTTGGTTCACAAATGACCTTTCAGAATATAAAAAGACAAAGCCACAAAGAAAGGTTCCTTCTCTAAGATTACCTTTGATGTGTTTCTGCTGCTGGCTGGACCCCACTAAATACCCGCATAAATATCTCTTTGTGATGCTGCTACTTATCCCTGGAGATGAGCTGTGGAGTGGGGTGGAGGGTGCTGTTCACCCAACCCAGGTGCCGCCAGCAGCTTGGTGAGTGCCAAGGACTCTCTGGAAGACCAAGTCAAACAACGCCCACCAGTGCTGCCACAACAAAGACAATTAAGAAAATACCACATATTTTCATTACATGACAAATGCTGCTGCTATGCCTTTGATTTAGCGAGAACAATGCTGAACATAGGAAGCAGAAGTTTTGATATGCTGCTGACCGAGCGCAGATGAGATTCTGATTTTCTTCCTTTATGCTCAGAAGGAGGAGATGGGAGAAAGAAGGGGGCGTAAATTGAGAAGGCTGGGTTATAAATAGAGACCAGGAGGTTTCCACTGGCCTAAACCAGAAGAAACATTTGTTGGGAGTCATAAATAGATTGCAGGTGGACTCAGAGCAGGAAAATCTGCTAGCCATCAGATCTATGCAGATGAGTAGTTGTCACCAGCCACTGCTCCACTCCACAGGGCTTCAAAGCCCAATTCTGCCAGCCAAAGTAAAGTCAATAAAGCAGCTCCAAAAGGAGCCATACAGCTTTGGATGGCACAAAACAGGTGTTTCTTTTCCACCAGACCACTGGAGTCCACAGTCAGTTGACAAAAATTATAGTAGGGAAAAGTGATGTTACTTAATAGTTTCCTAAGGGTAACAGCATCCTGTCCTACCTCTCCCACTAAATGAGTTGGATGTTTATGTAATCCAAAACTACCTCTTACAACCAAATCTCCATGACAAAAATAAGAATACAAAAAGGCACAATAATAGCAATTCAGGGTGGGGGAGAAGAAAGCAAATATAGTGAAAATTATACCTTGGGTTTAGTGGAATTTTTTTTGTGAGTACATTCCCTACTGATTCCCCATGTCAGTAAACAAGTAGACTGCTACAAAAGAGATGGTCAGGGCATATCTCGCCCCATCTGTGCTTAAAGACAAGTTCTGTAGTTTGCACAGATATGGTTCCCTTACCATATACATCAGAACATTGCAAATATTCACTAAAATGCTCAAAATGGCACTCTGTTACACCTCACATTCGTTTATTAAATACGATCTTCCCTGTACACTTGAAACTCATGTCCCCAGAAGCTGTAAATGTTCAAACTCCATTGGAGGTTTTATAGAGTAATTACTACCCATATGTTACTTACGTTAGTGTCTGGACTGCTGACCAGATGTGAATTTTCAGTATGCTTTACCTAAATGTTCAACCATGTTTTTCAAATGTCTGTCATTCCTGTGGTCAGAAGGGTGAAAATCTTACGTAGCTCAGATTTCAGTAGAGAAATTATCTGCTGTGTGTCTTCATTATTTTCACTAGCCTCACAGTCTCAGGTTTGGAACCAGTGAAATGTATGAACTGTGGTCACATAATTTCCCTTCAGTATTCCTAATCCACATCCTGACTCAAGTCACTTCACTGTTGTCACCTGTGGTTCGACGTCATCAATTCACACAGAGTAATTTATTCTGTGTTCAGTGGAAGCACTACCAAGCAATGTTCCAGTTCCAAACACAATGAGCACGCTGCCTTTTCATTAACCATTATACATGTCAACATCATGACCATATCCTTGCTTAGATTTCCACCACAGCATCTAAGCAGGAAAATGATGTATTTATTCCATATTACTCTACAGTGTTGGATGGACACCACCTTGTTTCAGTCAAGGATTCCTTACTGAACAAGGAGATAAATGACATTTAGCAAATCACAGAAGCCTTTTCCCCAGAGCTCTGAGTTCTAGAGCTAGTTTGTTTCCACAGGGTGGTGGTGAGGATTGGTGTTAACACCTGCACAAAGTAACAGCACTTTTAGTCTGGTGGAGGAGCAAACGCTCAAAACTCCTACAGAGACAGCTGATGAAAAAAAAATAACAGTAAGAAAAATGTCAAAACAGTCACAAAAATCATGAACCTCTAGTAGGAGCAAAAGGGAAAGGAAACGGAGAGGAGCCTCACCATCACGTTGCACA